>NC_057755.1:2824934-2867307 GCF_004010195.1 Chiloscyllium plagiosum | reverse complement strand
TGCTGATCTCTAGATTTATCTTTTGAGGAATAAGGTCTCCAGCTCACTGACTGGTCATCCTTATCCAGATACTGGAACCGTGGCAATGGGAAAAGCATGTCAGGCAGCATCTGAGGAGCAAGAGAGTCAAAGTTTCAGACTTAACGCTTCATCAAGACCAGACCAGTGATAGCAATTCACCGAGCAGCATTCTCGGTACAATTCTCCACTAACAAGGACTCCCAATATCGCTGCTGCTGTATTTTCCGATCTCAGTGATCTGTCATCTGTTCTGGTATCAGACGATCTGAAGGTGTGAGGAGAGATCAGGCAATTTAGTTCTGAAGGGTCTGGACATGAAAGGTTAAATCTGCTTTCTCTCTCTAAGACAGATGCTGCCAGACCTGGTGAGAAATTTGTTTTTGCTCCTATTTCCTCGAGAATTTGGAAGGTTTAGCGGTGGATCTGTGCGAAGTCCTACAAGGTATTAACAGGAAAAGATGATGAACTGCATCCACTAGGTGTGGGGTCCCAAGGTGAGGCGGCACAGTTTGAGACCATTCAGAGGCCATGTTAGGAAGCATTTCTACACCCAACGGGTGGGAGAGGCTGGGAAATCTGTTCCACAAATAGCCGGGGATGCTGGATCAGTTAGGAATTTTAAATCTGAGATAGATTGATTTGATTAAGCAAAGGATTTGAAGGATATATTCCCTACTTTGATTTGTAAAGGTTCGTCTAACTACCATCCCTTCTGGAAATTCTCTCCTTCTCACCGTCTCTGGTAAGAGAATTCAAATTCTTACAGATTGCCCTCCTGATCCCTGCATAATGAAATGGTTGAGATGTACAGTGTCAACATCACAACAGTCCTAACGCTCACATGTTGTCACTGAGAGAGCCGTGCATGTTCTGTACAGCTGTACTTTTGTAAGATGCATGCAGTAGTCTTATTTGAAATCTTGTGCAGGTCTGATGATCTGTTTCCTGCTCGTCTTGTGGCTCCAATCAGGATTTGGTCCAATGCTAAGATTGGGGGAAGACCTGATCCAAGGAGCAGGGGAGAGTTTGGTTTATTGACAGTGAAATCGTCACTCCGATGACTGAGTGGGGAGTCAGGTTTCTAATCGGGTTCTACACCTGCCAGAGATAACGCTATGAACTGTAAGAATCCATTACAATTATTCAACGAGTAACTTTGGAACCAAATCAAAGCATAGAATTCCTAGGAGGAGCAGTGACTGCAATCTCTGTGCCATCTCAGTAATCACAGGAATGATTGGGCTGGAGGACAATCTGAGGGGGATTGAACACCTTGGGCGGCACGGTGGCACAGTGGTTAGCACTGCTGCCTCACAGCCCCAGAGACCCGGGTTCAATTCCCGCCTCAGGTGACTGACTGTGTGGAGTTTGCACGTTCTCCCCGTGTCTGCGTGGGTTTCCTCCGGGTGCTCCGGTTTCCTCCCACAGTCCAAAGATGTGCAGGCCAGGTGAATTGGCCATGCTAAGTTGCCCGTAGTGTTAGGTAAGGGATAAATGTAGGGGTATGGGTGGGTTGCGCTTCGGCGGGTCGGTGTGGACTTGTTGGGCCGAAGGGCCTGTTTCCACACTGTAATCTAATCTAATCTTAATATTCAAACCCACTCAACCCCAACCACAGTGTGTCAGGTTTTGGTGGTAAAATCTTATTTTTGCCCTCTGGAACAGGCAGGTGACATTTCTGTCAGTAATTGACCATGTCGTTTCCCATTTCTCTTTCACAGTTAATTTGCTGGCGGTTGTTACTCTTCCCCGGGGAAAGTGCGGTATTTCCCCCTGCACTACTCGCTACCTGTTGGTTATGGCAGTTGCTGATCTGATGGTCATTATCACTGATGTTATACTGGACAGATTTCCGTATTATTATTACCCACGGTCTTTCCTGGATATCACTCCTGTGTGTAGTGTTACTGGAGTCCTGCTACGTGTTGCGAGGGACTGCTCTGTCTGGTTCACCGTCACTTTCTCCTTTGACCGGTTTGTGACCATTTGTTGTCAAAAGCTGAAAGCAAAATATTGCACTGAGAAAACTGCGACTATGGTTCTAGCAACAACCTGCACCCTATTCTGTTTGAAAAATATCCCCTTCTATTTTCAATATGAACCTTGGACGATCATCAACAATGTGCCATTCTACTGTGATACAAAATTAAGCTACCATACTGAGACTTGGTGGGTGGCATTAGATTGGCTTGATACAGTTTTGACCCCTTTACTGCCATTCGTTTTCATTCCGTTGCTCAATACTCTGACTGTTCGACACATTTTAGTGACCAGTCGAGTCCGGAAGAGGCTGAAGAGTGAGAGCAAAGGAGATAATCACAGAGACCCAGAGATGGAGAGCAGAAGGAAATCTGTGATTTTACTCTTCACTGTGTCTGGGAGCTTCATCCTCCTGTGGTTAATCGTTGTTATAGATTTCTTATATTATGTCATTCAAGGAATCAATACTGCCACATACCCACCTTTCCTATTTCACTTTAATAGCGTTGGTTACATGTTGCAGAACTTAAGTTGTTGCACAAATACATTTATTTATGCAGCAACATTATCTGGGTTCAGAGCAAAGATCAGAAATGCAGTAAAATACCTGATTGCACGATTTCCTCGTATTATGAATAAATGAAACTCCTCAGTGAACCCCACAGGATGGTCCTATGATTTCCAGACCATGAAATGCTTTTCCTTATTCACTAGTGGGACATGGGTATCATTGACTGGGTCACCATTTATTACTCACCTTAGTTGCCCTTGATAACGTGGTGGTGAGCTGCTTTCTTCAAACAATGCATGGCATGTGCTCTCCACAGAAACACATTGTTGTTAGGGAGGGAATTCCAGGACTTTCGCTGAGCGGAAAACAAGGAACAGTGACATGTTTCCAATCCGAATGGCGAGTGGCTTGAAGGGGATATTGCAGGGGCTGGTGTTCCCATGTACTTGCAACCCTTGTCCTCTGAAGTAGAAGTGTTCATAGTTTATGGAATGTTCTGCCTGAGGATCTTTGGTGAATTCCTGCTGTGCATCTTGTAGATAGTTCACACTGCTGCTACTGAGTCTTGGTCGTGGAGGGTTTGAATATTTGTAGACCTGGTGCCAATCAAGAGGGTTGGTTTGTCCTGGATGGTGTCAAGCTTCTTGAGTACTGTTGGAGCTGCACAAATCCAGGCAAGTGGAGACTATGCCATCACACTCCTGACTTGTGCCTTGTGGATGGCGGATAGACTTTGAGGTGTCAGGAGGTGAGTTCCTTGCCGCATTATCCCTCGTCTTCGACCTGCTCTTGTAGCCACTGTGTTTATGTGGTGAGTCTAGTTGAGTTTCTGGTCAATGGTAACCCCAAGGATGTTGACAGTGGGGGATTCTGTGATGGCAATACCGTTGAATATCAAGGGCAGTGGTTAAAGTGTCTCTTATTGGTAATGGTCATTGTTTGGCATTTGTGCAGTGTGAATGTCACTTACCACTTGTCGGCTCTAAACTGGATATTGTCCAGATCTTGTTGCATTTGATCACAATTTGATCAGTATCTGAGGAGTCGCGAGCATCGGTAGTGATGGGAGTGGATGCTTTTGAATGTGGTGCTAATCAAGCGGGCTGCTTTGTCCTGGATGGTTTTTGTGGACCTGATAGGAAGGTGACAGCACAGGAGGATCCTCCCGGTTGTCTGGCATGCCAATGTCTCCTGATTCAAGGGATACAGCTGAGGAGGAAACTTTTACACTTCCATCCCTCTACCCGACGGCCTCGACCCCACCTTCGACATCCACTGCAGCTGCTCTCGAGTCTGTGACTCACTGCACGAGATTTGTCTTGACCTCTCATCAGAACACCAGTCCTGCTCCTCACCAGATCAGTCCCTTCGGAATATTTCTCTCAGCCTGCGGACAAAGAGCCTCTTCCTCTGCTGCCACCAACCTGCCAACTCTCCCCTTCGGTCTGCTATCAATCTCTGACTGCTGCTGATAACCAAGGGTAGTGGGTATTCAAGTCTGGCAAACCTTCAGACCCCAGGTGTGTTTAATCATGAACCACTGTCAGTCCTGCAAGGCACAGAACATTTCCGACTGACCCCTGTGCTTCACCGCCATGATCGCCTTCCCTGTAACGCTTGTTTTAACCTTGGGAAGGTGGGGCCACTACATCAGGCCTTAACCGTTGCCCTGAAAAACAAGCCGGGGTCTCGTCATAAGCAGATAGTCTTCACTACCTGTAACTATTTCTCACCAGCCCACGCAAACTACCCGGTCGTCTCACGTGCAAAGTGTTTTTATAAATTGCTCACGATTGCTGCGGAGTGACATTGGCTATTCCGTGTTGCTCCTGTAGCACAATGAGGGCAGGATCAGTAACTTTCTCACACCGTTGTATTGATACGGCTGGTAGACATTTGTTTATTACAGAACAAGCAGTCATAAGGTACAATGGGACTGTCCGTCTGTGTAGTTAGGAAGGTGGACTATGTATGAGAAAATACCTGATCGAGAAAATGGTTATAAGGGTTGGAGGCCTCTGTGAGAGATTGGAAATCTTAGTATATTCTTTGTGGGAATTGGGTAACTTGGTAAATTGTTTTGTACAAATTAATGGATTTCCAGTTTAAATATTTGGACGAATGTAATGGTGCGTGCAGTGTAAGCTTTCGATATAATGGGGAATTGATTCCCAAACTATGATTTTGTCAACAAATGGGTGACATGGACAAGGAGAACTGACAAGCCATTATCACCTGATGGTGCTTTTAATTGCGATTGCATAGAGCAATTGGCAGAATTTAAAAAAAATCTCTTTGAATAGGAAACTGGAGCATAGAGAGAGGAAAGGGGGTGGGGGCGCGGGTGACAGGCTGCTGGTTCTTGCTTTCAGTGGACAGAGTGTTAACTGTTCGTGGTCTGTTATGAATGTAAATTGTCATTACATGTGGTCTTGTGTAATCTGTGTTTACTTTATCCTCTCGGACTGGAGATCCGTGAATGTTTTGATTTCAGTCCGCATGTTGGAAATTCCTCACTCGATCATTATAATTCCTATTTCTTCTAAATTTTTCCAACACTTTAACCACAACAGAGGTAAGGCTCCTTGGTCTATAATTACCAGGGTTGTCTCTACTCTCTTTCTTGAACAAGGAGACAAATTTGCATTCCTCCAGTCTTCTGGCAACAATCCTGCAGACAATGACGACATAAAGATCAAAGTCAAAGTCTCTGCAATCTCCTCCCTGGCTTCCCAGAGAATCCGAAGATAAATCCCATTTGGCCCAGGGGACCTATCTATTTTCACACTTTCCAGAATTACTAACAGCTCCTCCTTATGAAACTTCATCCCATCTAGTCAAGTAGCCTGTATCTCAGAATTCTCCATAACAACATTGTCTTTTTCCATTGTGAATACTGATGAAAAATATTCATTTAGCGTGTCCTCCAACTCCTCGGTCTTCGCGCACAACTTCCACGGCTTTCCTTGATTGGCTCTAATCTTACTCTAGTCATTCTTATATTCCCGATGTACCTATAGAAAGCATTAGATAACAACTCTGTTTGTTCTAGCTCTAAGCTTCCACCCTAGCTCGCTGGATTTCTACCTTAAATCCCAATCTCTCTTCGTAACAATGTAATTAGTGCCTATGTGTAGCACAACTTGGGGCTGCTCCACCTCCCCTGCAAGGATCCTGAAAACACAATCTGAGACATCACAAAACCTGGCACCTGGGAGGCAATGCACCAACCATGGGTCTCTCTCATTCCCATAGAACCTTCTATCTGTCCCCATTGACTGTGGAATCTCCAATGACTAATGCTCTGCTCATCTCCCCTCTTCCTTTCTCAGCAACAGGGGCAGACTCTGTGCCAGAGACCTGTACCCCCATGGCTTCCCCCTGGTAAGTCGCACCCCCCTCCACAGTGTCCAAAATGGTATAGTTGTTATTGAGGGGAACGGCCACATGAGCTCTCTGCCTTGTCTGCCAGTTCCCTATCGTTCCCCTGACTGTAACCCATCTGCCTTAGTCTTGTACCTGAGGTGTGACTACCTCCCTGTAACTCCTTTCAATAATGCCCCCCTCACCTCCGAATTCCATCTAGCTCCAACTCCAATTCCCTAACACGGTTTTTGAGGAGCTGGAGTTGGGTACACTTCCCAGCGATAGTGTCAGCAGGGAAACTAGTGGTGACCCTTACCTTCCACATTCTGCAGGAGGAGCATTCAACTGCCCTAACCACCATTCCCACGCTGCTAAATTCCCAAAGAAACTATTGAAAAATACAAAACTTAAAAAAAAAAGGTACCTTACCAATCCAGCGGACAGAAACTGTTTTTTTTTGGTTAGAGGAGGAGGATGGGTGGGAGACACTACCTAAGTATTGTGTCAGGAAACACACCACCCAAATATATTACTTCACTTACCCAGCAGTCCCGTGTCCGCTACTACTCAGCGTGTGCTCTGCCTCTTCACAAGGGAATTATTTAAATACGTGATTCACCTTCTTGTCAGCCCTTTGGTTGACGCTCCCGCTCTTTCTGCTGCTGAAACAAAAATGGAAGGCTCCAGAGCTCTCGGTAAGTTTTTAAATCAGTGATTCACCTTCCCGTCAGCTCCCTGGTTGACGCTCCCGTGCTTCCTGCTGCTGAAACGAACATTTCCTGGTTCGAATCATTACTGAATTATGTGATTCACTGTCAATTAAACAGCAACTTCTCCGTGCATATCACTAGCATGCAGCAGGGATTGTGGAACGGGCCAATCATACTTTAAAATACAGATATCCAAATTGGTCAAAGAAATGGAGTTAAACTGGCTCCGAGTATTGCCCTTGGCAGTTCTGCATGTGAGTGTGTCCACATTCGCAGACCAGACTGTCAGCTGCAGAGATAGCTTACAATCGGCCAATGAGGATTCTTGGGATGCCCATGATAAGCCCCTTGACGGTGTGGATCTTCATGTAATGGGTGAGCAAATGCAGAACTACTTGGACTAGTTGACTCTTTCTCTGAAGTTTCTTCACTCACAGATCAAAAGTCGCATTGCCCCAGTGAGGAAGAGACAATCGCCTCCCAATATCCTCGAGTAAACCCAGGGGAATGTGTATTGGTTAATAACTGGGAAAGGAACAAATTGGGACAATGCTGAAGCGGCCCCTTTCAAGTCTTACTAACAGCACCATCCTCTATCAAGATTGAATGATGCTCGAACTGGGTCCACCGATCGGATTGTAAGATTACTACTCAAACAGGACTGGGCACAGCATGAAAACCTTTTTGGTACTCTTTGGACTTTCTGAATTCTTTAATGTAGGTGGACATTTGATATTGAAAAACAAGCCTACGCGGGAACTGCATGCAAACACTTATCTACATATGTCATATATATATGCTGAAAAATTTATAAGTAATTGTTGGTTTTAAATCCAGCTCTCCATTCATTCAAGGGAAGGAATATCTCTTCAACCCCTCCCTTTTTATATTCCAGAAACTATTGATTGGATGTTATGTCGGAATTAATGGGGACGTGAGAATATGGGAATCGGCAGGTTATGAAATGGATACATTTTCGACATGGTATCACCCTGCATATAATCATGACTCAGTTCCTCATTCCCTTACAGTCCATTCAAATAATGCTATAGGTTCCCTATGTATTAGAAATCAGGAAAGGGAAAGTTGATGGGACAAAGCAGGTTTAACTTCACATTTGACTGGCAAGGCCCAGTAGTGAACATTTCTGATAGTGCAATGTTTTACTGTAATTTGTCCAGAGTATAGAATATAACTTCTAATAGTTCATTGGCCTGCTCTGCCCGACAACCTTGGATGACATTGGCTAATGATTTTACAGCTTTTAATGGCATATACTTTATATTCGGCACCAGAGCTTATCCATGTCATCCAACCAGTTGGATAGGAGTCTGCTATCTGGGTCATGTGGTACCCTATGTGCATCATATGACCTTCCTTAAGCATTATCATCGACGAGCCAAAAGACTAATTTCCAAAATAGACCATTTCCTCACGATGTCCTCTCCACTGGATGGAATGGGCTGGACATCCGGTGAATTGATTCACCTGGCCTCAGCATTGAAACATGTGGCCAATGACACAGCTTTAGAAGCAAGGCCAACTGGACAAGTACTTTCTGAGGTCTCAACTGAGCTTATGGCTGTCCGGACTGTGGCATTGCAGAATCATAGATCATTAAGCAACACAGCGCAGAACAGGCCCTTTGGCCATCGATGTTGCACCCACCTGTGAACTATTCTCAGTCGTCCACCTACACTATCCCAAAATCATCCATGCGCTTATCTAAGGATTGTTTAAATCTCCCTAATGTGGCTGAGTAGACTACATTGGCAGGTGGGGCATTCTACGCCATTACCACTCTGCGTAAAGAATCTGCCTCTGAAATTGTCTTAAATCTGTCACCCCTCAATTTGTACTTATGCCCCATCGTACACGCTGACATCATCATCCTAGGAAACACTGTATACCCTGTCTAATCCTCTGATCATCTTGAATGTCTCTATCAAGTCTCCACTTAGCCTTCTTCTTGTCAATGAAAACAGGTTCAAATCTCTCAGCCTTTCCTCATGAGACCTTCCCTCCAGACCAGGCAACATCCTGGTAAATCTCCTCTGCACCTTTTCCAATGCTTCCACATCCTTCCTGAAATATAGGGACCAGAACAATACACAATTTTCCAAGTGTGGCCACACCAGCATTTTGTATAATTACAGCATGATATTGCGGTTCCGGAACTCAATCCCTCGACCGATGAAACCTAACACACCGTATGCCTCCTTAATAGCACTATCCACCTGGGTGGCAACTTTCAGGGATCTATACACATGGACCCCCAGATCCCTCTGCATATCCACACTACCAAGAATCTTTCCATCGACCCAGTTCTCTGCCTTCCCGTTGTTCTTCCCAAAGTGCATCACCTCAAATTTAGCTATATTGAATGCCATTTGCCACCTCTCAGCCTTATCTAAGTCCCCCTGCAATCTGTAACATTCTTCCACACTGTCCACTATTCCACCGACATTAGTGTCGTCTGCAAATTTTCTAATCCATCCACCTATGCCTGGGTCTAATTCATTATAAAAACGACCAGCAGACGTTTTCCCTTGTGGCACACCACTAGTAACCAGACTCCAGGCTGAATATTTTCTATCAACCACTATTTGCTGCCTTCCTTCAGAAAGCCAGTTTCGAATCCAAACGGCAAAATCACTCTCAATTCCATGCCTCTGCCTTTTACCCAACAGCTTACCATGTGGAACCTTATCAAAGGCTTTACTGAAGGCCATGTATGCCACACCAACTGCCCTACCCTAATCCTCATGCTTGGTCACCTTCTCAAAAAACTCAGTGAGGTTTGTGAGACACGACCTGCCCTTGACGAAATCATGATGACTATCTGAAATCAACTTGTTGCTTACTAGATGATTGTGAATCTTATCTCTTATAATCCTTTCCAAAACCTTTCCTACAACAGAAGTAAGGCTCATTGGTCTAGAACTACCTGGATCATCTTTACTGCCCTTCTTGAGCAAGAGCACAGCATTTGCAATCCTCCAGTCCTCTGGTACCAAATCTGTGGACAATGACAACTCAAATATCAAAGCTAAAGGCTCTGCTATCTCCTCTCTAGCTTCCCAGAGAATCCTCGGATAAATCCCATCCGGCCCAGGGGACTTGTCTACTTTCACTCCTTCTAGAATCGATAACAACTGTTCGTAACTGACCTTGATCCTTACTCGTCTAATATCTCATACCTCATTCTTCTCCTCAACAATATTCTCCTTCTCCTGAGTGAATACTGATGAGAAATGTTCGTTTAGCACCTCTCCGATCTCCACAGGGTCCACACTCAACTTTCTACTTCTGTCTTTGATTGGCCCTATTCCTACCCTAATCATCCTTTTATTCCTCACATACCTATAGAAAGCGTTAGGGTTCTCCTCTATTCTATTTGCTAAAGACTGCTCGTGTCCTCTCTTTGCTCTTCTTGGCTCTCTCTTTAAATCCTTCCTAGCTGAACTGTAACTCTCCATCGCCTCATCTGTACCATCTTGCCTCATCAACACGTAAGCCTTCTTCTTCTTCGTAACAAGAGATGCAATTTCTGTTGTAAATCAAGGTACCCTAACCTTATCATTTCTTCCCTGCATGACAGGGACATACCCATCAAGGACACGCAATTCCTGTTCCTTAAACTAGCTCCACATTTCCATTGCTTGCATCCCCTGTATTTTGCTACCACATTCTATGCATTCTAATTCTTGCCTAATCGCATTATAATTGCCCTTGCTCCATCGATAACTCTTGACCTGTGGCATGTACCTATCCCTTTCCATCGCTAAACTAAACGTAACTGAATTATGGTCACTCACTCCAAAGTGCTCACCGAAAACAAATTCCAACACCTGGCCTGGTTCATTATTAAGCACCAGATCCAATGTGGCCTCCCCCTTGTCGGGCCCTTCGACGTACTGTATCAGGAAACCCTTCTGTGCACATTGGACAAATACTGATCCATCCGATGTACTGGAGTTATAACATTTCCAGTCAATGTTGGGGAAGTTAAAGTCCCCATAATGACCACCTTGTTTCTTTCACTCTTACCCAGAATAATTTTGCTAATCCTCTCTTCCACCTCCCTGGAACTCTGTGGAACCCTATAAAAAACTCCAAGCAGTGTGACCTCTCCTCTCCTGTTTCTAACCTCAGCCCACACTACCTCAGTAGACAAGTCCTCATCAAAAGTTATCTCAGCCACCGTTATACTATCCTTGACTAACGAGGCCATGACTACCCCTGTTTTACCGCCTTGCCTGTTTTTAATGGAAGATCTGAACCCTAGAACATGAAACATCCATTCCTCACCCTGCTCTATCCATGTCTCCGAAATGGCCACAACATCGAAGTCCCAGGCACCTATCCATGCTGCAAGGTCACCTACCTTATTTCGGATATTTCTGACGTTGAAGCAAACACACTTCAAACCACTTTGCCGTCTGCCAGCACATTCCTGTGACCCTGAAATCCTGTCACTGTCCTTCCTCCTCTCTTCCTCCTATGCACTGCAGCTACACCTCCAGTTCCCATCCCCCTGCTGAGCTCGTTTAAACCCACCCGAATAGAACCAGAAAATTTCCCACCCTGGATATTAGGACCCCTCTGGTTCAAGTGAAGACCATCCTCTTTGTACAATCTCACCTTCCCCAGAATGATCCCTAATTATCCGAAATCCTGAAACCCTCCCTCCTGAACCATCCTTGCAGCCACGTGTTCAGCTGATATCTCTCCCTATTCCTTGCCTCGCTATCACGTGGCATCGGCAACAAACCAGAAATAACAACTCTGTTTGTTCTCGATCTCAGCTTCCACGCTAGCTCCCTGAAATCCTTCCTTACATATCTATCCCTCTTTCTACCTATGTCTTTGGTACCTACATGGACCACGACTTGAGGCTGGTCACCTTCTCCCTTCAGGAACCCAAAGATACGATCCGAGACATGTGGACCCTGGCACCTGGGAGGCAACACACCAAATGTGAATCTCGTTCACTCCCAACAAACCTTATATCTGAGCCTCTAACTATTGAGTCACTGAAATGTGCTTTTAAATTTGAAGTCAGAGTAGAGTTTTCTGGGAAAGGAGGGACTTCTCATTTTTATTTCCGTCCATCAATATAAGTCAGTATTTTCTCGGGTTGGTTTGATCACAGAATTTGATTGGATCATGAAGGCTTTTTTACTGATATTACTGTTGCTAGTAGGAATAGGATTGTTTGTTTGCTTGTGCCAATGTATTTTCAATTGAATTATCAAGGTACCTGTGTAACTGATTGTCATGATATGACAAAAGCGGGGAAATGTGGAATTGTTGGAAAAGTTAAAATTGCCTGATGGGAAAATTGGCCTACTCCCCGGTTATAAAACAATAAGCTAAAGAACAATGGAAAAAGGTAAGAGACAGTGCTGAACTTAGCAGACATGACATAAGCTGAACTTATTAACCTTTCCTGATGAAGGGCCCTTGCCCACAACGCCGATTCTCCTGTTTGTTAAAATTTGATTGAACGGATGCACGTATGTTTTGAAAATCTAATTGTAGCCCAAACAAAGACATTCATATGCAAAAACAATGTTATCTAATGACGTGCACAACTCAATATTTTGGAAAGTCAATAGGACAACATAGGAGGTGGGGTGAAGTATCCAAGATGGTGGGAATCTAAGAGGTCTGCTTTGCTGAGCTCCGCATCTCTGTTCAGGAAAATTTGTACTCTAACCTCCCAACTTAAATGATCTCTACGTTAATTTGATCTTTAAAGAGTTTTTTGAAACTGGAAATCCTATATAATGTATAAAGATTTTTTAAACAAAGAAACTAAAGGTAAAGGCTCCAACAAGTCCCATGACACGGGACACTTACCTAAGAAGCCAGACACCTCCACGGCTGCAGCTGCAGCTCCCCCCAGTAGGCCTGAGCCTGGGATGGGGCTCAAGCTGGAAGGAGGTACGAAGGTGCTTTTGAGATGTGTAATTGCCTCCTGTGGGCAGGGGGAAGAGCCCATTGTTTAGTGTTTTGTATCTGGTTTAATTTGGTGGGTGTTTTTATAGATGTAGTTATTAGGATGTCAGATGTAATAGTTTTAGTGGAGATTTTTAGTTATTTTTAGATTTTGTGAATTTTCTTTCATTTATGCTCAGCAGCTGATAAGTCGAATTCTTCCTTTTCGGAGACTGAATTATGTTATATAGGGTCATGGCCGATTTTGTCCTCAAATGGGGCACCTGGAATTTTAGAGGGATCCATTCGCCAATTAAAAAGAAAATGGTGTTTCCCAGTCTTCGAAGGGAGAGAGTGGACATTGCCCTTTTGTAGCAGACTCATCTCAGTGATAAAGAACATTTGAAATTGCAGCAGGGTGGGTTTGATGGGGGATAATTCTCTTCCTTTAATACTAGGACCAGGTTGGCGGCTATTCTCATCGGGAAGAATCTTCCACTTCAGTTGCTGGACAGATTAAAGATGAGCATGGGTGGTTTGTCATTCTTAAGGTATTAATACATGGAGAAGCGGATGGTATGCTGAATGTGTACTGTCGCCCAGCGCACCCTCTTAGATTTCTGATAGACGCGTTCTCAAAATGGATGGCTCTTGCACCGCAGCAGCTGATTAGAGGAGGAGACTTTAATTGCCTTATGGACCCCACAGTGGACCCCATCAACACGTTCTACACAACCTAAACAGCTGGTGGACGTATGTGCGGAATTGGTGGATGTTTGGAGGCGTCTCTACCCCATGGGCAGGGACTTAATGTTCTTTTCTAATCCACACAAATGTCATTCCAGGATTGATCTTTTCCTCGCCCCTGTATTATCCTTGGATTTGGTGACGTCCTGTACATTTGGAAATATCACTGTTTTGGGTGGTGCTGCAGTCTACTTGGGAACTGAACTTAAGAGTAGTGTGGTAGGCTTTCTACATTGGCGAATGGATCCTTTTATTCTTAGGGATAGTGAGTTCATTGAATATTTTCTAACCAAATTTAAGGTATTTTTATCCATCAATTCAGACACGGCCAGTAACCTGTCCATTCTTTGGGAGACAGCTAAGGCTTATATCAGGCTCATTTCTTACTCCGCTAGTCAGAAACAACAGAAGGGGGAGCAAAATGCCTGTTAAGGGAAGGGTAAAGACCACCAAGAAGGCGTATTTGATAAGCCATCATTGGTTATGTTGCAGTGGGTTACGGCTGTTCCTTGAACTCGTGCTTACACAGATGGTAAGGAAGGAGCTCTCCTTTGTGAAACTGATTGAACATGGTGACAAGCGGGCAGGTACCTACTGTATCTTTCCAGGAGAAAATGCCCCCCAGGCCATTACCTCGATCAGAGATGGGAATGGGATGTGACTCTAAAAAGATTAATGCAGCATTCCGGAAATTATATTTTGAGCTATAGCAGTCTGAGCGTTGTGAGGATGCATGGGCTAAGATGGAGTCCTCCTTTAAGAACTCGGATCTTTCAAATGTCACTCCTGAACAGGCATCTGTTCTTAACGCAACTTTAACAATACAGGAGGTGTACGAGGCAGTGAGACAGGTGCACAGGGAAAGGTGGCACAGTGGTTAACACTGCTGCCTTATAGTGCCAGATGCCCGGGTTCAATTCCCGCCTCAGGCGACTGTCTGTGTGGAGTTTGTACATTGTCTGCGTGGGCTTTACTCAGGAGCTCCCACCGTCCAAGAATGTGCAGGCTAGGTGAATTGGCCATACTAAATTGCCTGCAGTGTTAGGTGCAGAGGAATAGCGGGTTGCTCTTCGGAGGGTTGGTGTGGACTTGTTGGGCTGAAGGGCCTGTTTTCACACTATAAGTAATCTAATCAATTTATTGATGTTGAATGAATAAGGTGTCTGGCTTTGACGGTCTTCCCAGTCATGATTATCTTCCATTATCCCTGAGAGAGGCTAATATTTCTCGCATTCTTAAGAAGAGGAAGACTTCAGAGGACTGTGTCTCTTATCGGATCATCTCACTTCTAAACTCTGATTTCAAAATTTTGACCAAGGCTCTCACTTAAAGATTGGAAACTGTGCTGCCTTCCATTGTTAGGAACATTCGGACTGGTTGGAGAAAGGTCGTAAATTCTCAAATAATGTCAGGAGGTTGCTGAATATGATAAATATTCTTCAAGCTTGTCAGCAGCATTCTGTTCAGGGAATTGTGGTCTCCTTAGACTCAGAAAAATCATTTGAACGTGTTGAGTGGCCACACCTTTTGTTTACATCCTGGAGCGATTTGCACTGGGGGAGGTTTTTATTAAGTGGGTGAGGGCCTTTATGCTGCACCCGTGGTGGCGGTTCTCACCAATGGTGTGAGATCTAGTAATTTTGATATTTGTAGGGATAGTCGGCAAAGCTGTCCCCTCTCACCATTACTTTTCACGTTGGTGATTGAGCTGCTGGGGATCCTAACATAGTCACCCCAACAGTAGGATCTAAGTTGCATAAGATCTCACTATTTGCAGATGATGGTTTGGTTTCTCTGTCGAATCAACAGGTTTCTGTATCCTATCTTATACAATGCATCAACTCATTTGGCTCCTTTTCAGGCTACAAGATTAATTTCTTAAAATCGGAGGCTCTGCCTATGGGGCGGGGGTGGGGTGGGGTGGGGTTTGTAGGTGCTCTGAGGAGAATATCTGAGGTGGGGGGTGAACTACAGTTCCCTTTAAAATGGTCACAGGATGATCTTTCTTATTTTGGCATCTTTATTACTCCTGTCTTTGATCAGTTGTTTCAGGGCAATTTTGCTCACTTGCTTGACAGGATTAAGCAAGATTTTCAGTGATGGGAAGCACTTCCAATATCGTGACTCGGTCGGGTATCTCCAATCAAAATGAATGTTCTCTCCCGTTTGCTCTATCCAATACAAATGCTTCCACTGACTTTCCCAAGGCAAATATTCCAGAGTCTTAATGGAGGGGTTAGCTCTTTTATTTGGCACCGTAGGCGGCTTCTTATCAAGTTGTCTAAACTACAGTTGTCACATGGGTTCGGGGGAGTGGATTACCCAGATATTAGAAGATAACAATTAAGTTCTCTTCTATCGTTTGTTTGTGATTGGGCCTGTAAAGACCTGACATCAATACGGATAGATATTGAGGCCTTAAAATGTCCCCTCATCAGCCTTTTATTCTTGGATAAAATGAAGACAGTGGAATATTGCCGTAAACTGATTGTTATTATTGTTAAGGCATGGAGGAGAATTGGGCAGAAGGAGGGTAATATGTCCAAAACGTCATTTCTTACCCCAATAGTAGATATGCTGAGTTTTCAACCGAGGGCAATGGACCCTGGATTTAGCTCTGGGCAGCTAAGGGAATTCTCCTGTTTGGCCGATTTATTTGAAGGTGAAATAATGATGTCGTTTGACTACATAATTTGTAAACATGGTCTGGATAGTAAATACTTTTACCGGTTTTTTCAGGTCAGAGATTTCATTAAGAAAGCGACCACACTCTTGATGAACCGCTGCGGATCTATCATGGATTAACACGCTTTATCATATGCTGTGGAACGATCCTTCAGAAGACGATGAGCAGCTTTGCGAGGTTTGAGAGAGGAAATTAGGTGTTGAGATTTCTATGGTAGCATGGGGGCACATTTGCGAGAATACGAGGAAGGTCTCGACTTGTAATAGGGGCCATGCCATTCAGCTAAAGATTTTGCATAGGGTCCATTTGGCCCAAGACCGTCTCTCAAAGTTTAAGATGGGAGCATCCCCCATTTGTCCTAGGTGCAAGGTAAACATCGGTACTCTCACTCATTGTTTATGGTGTGCCACAGGCTCCGTGCATATTGGGGATCTGTGGCAGGGATCATAGAGAGGGTCTTGAGGGCTACGGTTAAGATGGACCCCTGTCTCTCTGCTCATGGGCATACACACTATACTCTCTATGGATGTTCATGGGGAAAAAAAAAAACTTTCTAATATCCTCACTTTCTGCACGAGTAAAAATATTATTAAGTTGGTGGATTTTTGAACCCCCACCCGGGGTCTGTTGGGTTGGCATAGGCTTATTATGAAACAATTCCTTCTGGAGTTTTTCACAAATACGGTGCACTGGAAAACAGAAGTTTTTGATAGGATATGGCGTTCCTTTCTGGACTGCTCGGATAGGGCTTTTGTGTCGCCATGGCGTTCTGATTTAGTGTCTAGATGCCCTTGAAGGAAGAATTCGGAATATTTTGTGTGCAGGTCGAGAGATAATATTTTGTTGTGCTGAGCTGTTTTGCTTGTTCATTTATTCATTAAATATGTTTATTGATTTTTCTGTTTTGCACATGGGTGTAGTTGTGTTTTGGTTGTATTATTGTTGCTGTTGTGGTTTTTAAAATCGTTTTTGTTGTTATATATATGGAGATGATTGGTTACTGGTGTAGTAATTTATCTTTCTTTTTATGGTTTTGTAAGAAAATAGAAGTTTAATAAAAATATATATAAATAAAGATGAATTGGAAGCACTAGCTTTCGGAGCACGACTCCTTCTACAACCACCTGATGAAGGAGCGGTGCTCCGAAGTTGGAGTAGAACCTGGTGTTGAGAAATTTTTTAACATTGTACACACCAGTCCAGCACCGACATTTCCAAATTATAAAAAAGGGCAACACAGAACAAAATTCAATGTATTGGCCTAGCGAATGACAAACGTCTAATGATAATTTCTGTCAACTACTGATATATTCTTAAGTATAAAAAGCTTTCCAAACCTGCTGCAGTACTATTATCAATAAAAACTGATTTTTATTGAATGTTGGTGATTTGTTTGCTCTCACAGGTCCCAGGTGATTTAGCTAATTTCAATCCAATTCCACAGGTTCCCGTTTTTAGGCATCAAGCTGCCCAATTATAATGGGCAATAGACGCCAATGCAGTCTAATCAGGAAATTCCTGTCATAGGATGAAGAGTCAAAATAGTGCCATCAAGTTCCCTTGTGTTGAAAGTGCTCTGCTGGCTTCCCAACAGCACTGCACATCAGGCGGGAGGGGGTGAAAACCCTCAAGGATCCAGAAAGGGAGACCGGGAGAGAAACATCTCACAGTACCATCCAAACTGACAGCACCATCAAAGCAGAGCAACGCACAGACACAAATAGCTACACAATGCTGCTGTGAAAAGGGTTGTAATTGGATTAAGGTCTCTCAGTGTAGAACATAGTGAAGAAATGTCGTGCTCCCTCTGCAATGTGGAAATGATTAGTCTTTGAACAGTATTCCTAGCATTATACGCATTAAACATAATGTTTCTACTGCAATTGTATCGACACCTCCGAGTGAACATTTTGTAAGGAGACAGGGTGAATTTTATTGCACTTTCTGCAGCGTACAATGTTTTCTGATGTTCTCTCACAAATTCTAAGTGAGAAAGAATTCAAATGTGGAAGGTATGAGACTAACACTGGGCATGTTCACCTCATTTTCCTCATATCTCAGAGACAACATCGTAAGGGATTGGGCAAAACTGCACTGTGAAATACATTCTTTGAAGAACGAAACAAATGTGCAATGTAAAAAAAAAGATGTCACCCCAAGAAATGTCTGCTGCCTGTGCAGTGGAATGGGGAGCCCAGCAGAGAGTGGGTGTTGTATCATTTTAAACACAAGATGGACGGAGAGATAGGGATAGAGATAGAGAGAGAAGTTCCACCCCCAAACAATAGAGCCCTCAATTGGACAGAGACACAGATATACACAGAAACATAAAGATATGTGGATACATTTCCAGGCTGAAGCAAACCCCTGGGACAGGGTCTGTACGTCATGAGAAACCATCGAGGGAGCTGGGACCCACTGGAATACTGAGTATAACTCCTTTAGTCTGTCACTTGTAAACTTGATGTTTGTTTCCATCTAACGGTTGCTCTTCTGTCTTTCATTCTCTGTCCTTCTCTCTCTCTGTATTTCTCCCACTCCCCTTGTCTCTCTCTATCCTTCTTTTTCAAACTCTCTCTCCCCCTTTCTCTATTCCCACTCTTCGTCTCTCTCTCTCTCTTCCTCCCTCAGCCTCCCATTCTTCCTCACTTTATCTCAATTTCAAATCTGAAAGTGCCCACCAAATTTTGAATCCCCTCAAAAATATTTTATCCCCCATTTTCACTCTGCTCCTAAACGTATGCCGTTCCCCAAATAGTTGCCTCACCAAATGTGCACCCCCAAATATTTTGCTGACCGCAATATTGCGCTGAGCCCTATTCCCTGGGGCAGAGGTAAATAAGTCTGCGTGGACTGACTGGCCTGTGACTGACTGCTTTAATGCACAGCAAGATCCCAGTGCCAGAATTACAGAATTCTTACATCACAGAGGTAGTTCTTTCAGCCCGTCATGTCTGCACCCCCACCCCTCAATTAAATGATTCATTTACTATCCTGCTCCTCAGGATTTGCCCAAATGGCATCATTGACTACCCTTCCTGTTGAGACTGATCCTCTGCTCTGTCTCACACTCTGACTCTTGTTCTGTCCCTCCTCCATCTGTCTCTCCTACAACTGCCCCTCCCTCTTCTCCACTCAAAAAAACACCCGTAACACACTCCCCCCTCTCTCAGGCCTCTCCTTTTTGACCATTTTCCCACTCAGGAATTTACAGGCATGGCCACTGTCTAATTGACCCCCTTCCCCTCCCCTTGGCTGAAGGAAATGGTGCAGAGACTAACTGGCTTTTTGACTGATTACTGTAATACACAGCAAGTTCCCAGCTTGCAGATATCCCCTGGCCGCACAATAAATGAGAAAGGTACTTCATGCCCCTTCCACTCCCCCGTCGAAGATTTACCGACCCGAAATAAGACTCAGACAAGTATTTGAGTTGTCTAAAGCCAATCTTTATTTAATCACACATGGGAAGAGGTACTATAAACAAATATAGGACGCATCTCCAAAATGTTATTCAAATTACAGTCTTTTATAACAAAACCATGAGAAAGCCTGTCCATGACTTATTCACTTTAGTAACAAGCATAGTTATGATATATGCTGATAAAAAAGAATGAAGCTACATTTTTACAGTTACATATTCAGTATAGTAGAGATCACAGCTTGTTCAGGTCACAGAAACTGTGTTCCTTCCCAAAGATTCTCGCCAAAAGGGTCTAAACTCGCTCAGGCTCTTTGATTATGACTACAATATATCTGCTTGACGAACAAGTTGTTTGCTTTAAAATGGTTACTGCTTTATGATTTTAGCC
The DNA here is from genome assembly GCF_004010195.1 of Chiloscyllium plagiosum. Classification (NCBI taxonomy): domain Eukaryota; kingdom Metazoa; phylum Chordata; class Chondrichthyes; order Orectolobiformes; family Hemiscylliidae; genus Chiloscyllium; species Chiloscyllium plagiosum. The sequence continues at coordinate 2,847,531 of NC_057755.1, read as the reverse complement.
AAATGTCTCTATTTAAATAATAATAATACATTTTAATCGTTAACTATTTTGTCTTTTCTGTAATCATTAAGCTATTCCATCTTTCATGCTGGCCAAATAAAGTTTTATTCTTGCACATCCCCCTCCCCCGTTTGGACAACAGTGGGGGTAAAATCCGGGAGAGGTGGTGGAGAAAGGTAGATCCCACTGCATTAACAGTCCAACACCTTGTGGCACTGAGACCAAATGTTTCCAATGTCCCTTCCCTAGTCACTGTGGCAGAGCAGAGGAATCTGGGAGAAAGAGGGAGTGAAAATGCAGCGAGAGACAGATAGAAGGAGGGAAAGAAGAATAGCAGAGACAAACAGAAAGAGGGAGAGAACAAGAGAAGGACAGAGAGCGCGGCAGGGAGTGGGAGAACAGGAGAAGGACAAACAGACAGACAGAGGGATGGGGAGGACGAGAGAAGGGCAGAGAGAAAGATAGATAGTAAAAACTCAGATAAAAAAAGAATAATAAACATTTACAGACAGAAAGAGTGAATGGGGGAGAGAAAACTCAGAGAGAGAAAAAGAGAAGGGCGGACAGAGAGCAAGAGCGAAATCCCAGGGAGAATTATCAGACAGATAGAGAGAGAGAGATGCAACAACAGAAAGGGAGTGATGAAAGAAAGTGTTGTGGTGTTGCAATGCAGTCAGAATGATATACAAACAAGTACAGCAAGATCCCAAAGAATTGAGAAAGATGCTGGGACAGAGATCGTTAATGATGTTGGTTTTGGAAAAATTGCGCAGTTAAGAATTTCTGGAAAAACATGGCGAGGTGACAAAGAGTTTTGGAAGGGATTTTTTTATTTACTCACTGGAAAAGAGTGTCGCTGGTTAGGCAGCATTTATTGCCCATTGCTAATTGCCCATAGGGCAGTTAATAGTCAAACATATTGCTGTGGGTCTGGAGTCACATGCAGGCCAGGTCAGGTAAGGACGGCAGCTTCCTTCTCCAAAGGACATTAGCGATCCAGATGGGTTTTTCCACCAATCAATTCTTGGTCATCATTAGACTCTTAATTTCAGATCTTTATTGAATACAAATTCCACTATCTGCCATGGCAGGATTGAAACCCAGATCCGCGGAACATCATTTGGTTTCTGGGTTAACAATATTACCACTAGGCCATAACCTCTGCTGCAGGAGAATATGAAGAAGGCAGAGATATGAAGGATGGTGAGAGGTGGGGTTTAAAGACAAGCTGTGGGAGTGACAGCTGGGAACATGGACGTAGACATGGGAGTCAATGAAGTCTGCGAGATCAGACTGTGCAGCAGCCACTCTCCATCTTTTTGCCGCTTTGTCCCCCCAGCCCACCAAACAGCCTGAACTCGAGAATTCTTTTCCGAACGAACAAGGAGACAGGACTGTTTTTGATTATTATCTCTGATTCCAGTTCTGCTCTGAAAATTCCTCACGGTAGAATGATTTGAATGTCTCTGTCTCTGTATTGTCAGAGTTTCCGCTCGCAAATAAAATGCTGAATCAGTCATGATATATTGAATTGCCTACTTTTGTTCCTATTTCGGATGGTCTTATGTTCTTAATGCTACATCCACCTCTTGGCCCAAACACTGGAGACGAGGACTACACAAGGGACTGATCTGGAGTGCTCCACTCTTCCGAGAGTTTCTGAGGGAACCCGCCTTTCAGAATTTGAATTCCAGACTCTGAGTGAGAAGTAAAATCTCCTCGAGGGTCCTCTTAATCTCTCACCACGAAATGGAGCAGTCCAGTCACGGGGAAGCAAAAGGCAGGCCAAATGTACTGTCTTTTCCAGGTCCATTTGGGAAGGACACATGGGAGGGGCTTGTTTCCTTCATCAGATTCCAGTGCTCTCCCTCTGGCTTGAGAGGTCTAAATAAATTTACTCCTGACTTCTACAGAGGTGCAAGTTGGCTATGATTGGGTTATACAGGATATGCCCCTTGGATTGAGCTCAGTTAGCTCAGCTGGCTAAGTGCAAAGTGATGACAAAAGCATGAGTTCGATTCCCATGCCAGCTGTGGACACTATGCAGGGCTCTCAAACTCTTCCCCTCACCTGAGGCATGGTGACCCTCTGATTAAACCACAACCAGTTACACTGAGAAATAGCTTGGGTAGACAAGCAGGAGGCGAGGAGAACACAGCAAGACAAGCAACATCAGGAAGTGGAGAAGTCCACGTTTCGGGCATAACTCTTCAGCAGAACTGGGGGTGTGGATAAGGGGAGTTGCAAATAAAGGTGCGCGAGGATTGTGGTTGGGTAGATGGGCAGAGTGGTGAGTGGTGAATACAGGTAGAGGATATGGCTTGGTTGGTCGATGGGAGAATCTTTCAGATTGGTTGCTGAAAGGAATGGTTAGTCAGAAGAAGGGAAGCCAGGAGGAGTGGCTGGAAAGGAAGTCATGGAATGGGAAAGGAGGTTATTTGAAATGGGAGAACTCAATGTTGAGTTCTCCAGGCTGTAGGCTGCCCAGGTGGAAGATAAGATGTTGTTTCTTCAACGTGTGGTCAGATTAACTGTGGCAAAAGAGGAGGGTCATATCAAAGAGGGAATGGGAAGGGGAAATTGTAATGAGTGGTGACTGGGAGGTCAGGTTAGCCCTTGCGGGCCTGGCTGAGATGCTCAGTGAAACATGCCCTTAGTTTATGTTTGGTCTCGCCAATGCAGAGAAGACCAGATCAGGAGCATTGGATACAGTAAACTAGCTTGGAGGAGAGTTTGGCGAACCTCTGCCTGACCTGGAAAGACTGTTCAGAGCCCTTGATGGAGATGAGACGGATGGAGTTCCGGCAGTCTTTGTGTCTTTTAATGTTGCAGGTGAAGGTATCAGGGGTTTGGAGGGCTGGTGGGGGGAGTGGCGGGAACCAATGACTGTCGAAGGGAATGGTCCATGTGGAAGGAGACAGAGGTGTGGAGTGGAAGGTATTCTTGATGGTGGGGTCCAGTTGGAGTTGGTGCAAGTGTTTAAGGATGATGTATTGGATACAGAGACTGGTGGGTGGAAGGTGAGGACAAGGGGGATCCTGTCTTTGTTGCATTTTGGGGGGGAGTGTTTAGAGTAGTGGAGTGAAGAATTTTCATGAACCCCTGGTACCTTCCCCTGCAACCGTAAAACGTGCAAACTGTTTGGCATATTACGCCTCCACACCTCCATCCAGGGCCCCGAATAGTCCTTCCAGGTGAGACAGAGGTTCATCTGCCTCCCTTCCAAACTAGCTTACTGTGTCAAGTGCTCCCGATATGGTCTTCTCTTTATCAGTGAGACTAAATGTAAACTAAGGGCACGTTTCACTGAGCCTCTCAGTCGGGCCAGCAAGGGCAAACTTGACCTCCCACCGACTGCCCAGTACAATTCGTCTTCCAATTTCATCTCCGACTTGACCATCTTCGGCCTCCTCCGTTGCCACAGCGAATCAGACTGCACATTGGAGGAACAACACCTCGTCTTCCGCCTGGGCATCCAACAGCCCGGAGGACTTAGCATTGAATTCTCCAATTTCAAATAACCTCCATTCCCATTTCCCAACTCCCTTTCCAGCACTCTCCTCCTCCTTTCCATATCTCTGACCGAGCCTACCTTCCAGCTACCAACTGGATTCATTCCTCCCATCGACCAACAGGGCCGTACTCCCCATCTGTGGTAACCCATCACTACCACCCCACTCCGCCCGTCTCCCCACCCACAACCCTCCCCCATCCACCCACCCTTTACCTGCAGCTCCCTTTTCCCCAACACCCTTCCCCAGCACTGAAGAAGGGTTATACCTGAAACGCTGCCTTTTCCACCTCCTGATGCTGCCCGGCTTGCTGTGTCCTTCCAACCTCCTGCCCGTCTGCCATGGATTCCAGCATCTGCAGTTTTTTTTTACTCTTAAAAAGGAATAGCTCAGGCAAATAAAGTGAACTGTCAGATGGATGGACCAAGTCTGGAAGATTTTCTCCAGTGGAACAGTGGATCACAAGAAGACCATAAACACCACAAGATGTAGCAGCAGAAATAAGTTAAAAATCACATAACACCAGGTTACAGTCCAACAGGTTTAATTGGAAGCACTAGCTTTCGGAGCGGCGCTCCTTCATCATGTGGTTGTGGCGTCCGAAAGCTAGTGTACCTCCAATTAATCCTGTTGGACTATAAAGTAGTGTTGTGTGACTTTTAACTTTGTATACCCCAGTCCAACACCATCATCTCTAAATCAGCAGAGGTAAGTGATTGAGTCACCAAATCTGCTCCAGCATTCAATCAGATCATGACTGGTGTGATCATTCACAATCCAACTTTCCTGCCTTTAGCCCGTACCCCCGCTACTCCATTACTGAAGATAAACCTGTCTTTCACCTTGGAAGATCACAGTCCCAGTTCTTAAACACAAGTTGCGACCAACTGTGAGATCACTTGCTTGAAATAGTCAAAGTAAAATGTCTAGAGATTTTTCAGGACAGTAAGATTTTTGTTTGTCTTCATAATAAGCATAAAATAAAACAAAGTTGGTAGTTTTTGCCTAGTTACTATCAGTGGACTGAAACGTTACCTTTGCTTTATCTCCACAGATGCTCCCAAACCCGCCGAGTTTCTCCAGCGATTGAGGTCAAAATGCCAAAAATAATTAACATAACACGCAAACAGACCCTTCGGCCCCCAAAAAAACAATAATAGAAATTGCTGCAAAATTTCAGCAAGCCTGACAGCCCCTGTGGAGAGTAATCAGAGTTAACGTTTCAGGTGCAGTGGCCTTTCCTCAGGATTGAGCTTCGGCCCAACTCGTCCAGACCGGCAGAACTTGCTGAACAAAGTTACTAACTTACTGTTGGTCGGCTCACGAGATATTGACAGATTTGTTGGCCAATCAGAACGGGAAGAGGGAGCTAAGACCCGCCCTGAAGGCGAAGGGATTCTTGGGGCGCGGCATTAACCGACTGCGCGCGAGCTCGCAGGGAGGCGCGGCCTTCTCCGACTGCCCGCGAGCTCGCAGAGAGGCGCGGCGTTAACTGACTGTGTACGAGCTCGCGGGGAGGCGTGCCGGTTTGCAGCTTGAACCTGTGCATGCGCGCTATTTAATGCGGGAGCTGACGGTGGGTTTTCGATTGGACTGGAGTGAGAGTTTAATTCTTTCATCCTACCAGTAAAAAATAACTTTGATATTAGTCTAATTGTGCAGACGTACTTGGGAGGAGGTCACATCAGACAGTATCTCTAACCCGACGAATGAGTGGAGCCAACGAGACCAAGTGACTAAGAAAGAAATCAAACAACGCAGAATTTTTTAAAAAATTGTTTCAAAATATAATTTATACATAGACATAAATCTCTGGGACCTTTACAATTGGTCATGCCGTTCATATATATACATTGCATGACTTAGCATTACAGAGAACAGATGAGTTAATCGAATTTAGTTATCGTAATTACAGTTCTGTTGATTAACCATCCAGTCTCTTAGTATTTAGCTGAGGCTTCAGCGGAACCCAACTACTGAGTTGGCCCCCTGTTATACGATAGCATAGGAACGTTCTTTAACCCCCAGTTTATGGGGTTACCATTGTCCATTTGACTGTTTTGTCTCTGGGGTGGTCTGCATCCCCATGATGAGTGCGAACTGCTGGAAACTCGCAGGGCTAAGGTAGCTGTCCAGCTCCTCACTGGGGTCATTTACCCGCTCTGGTGTCATTGAGCCAATGCAAGGATCCGCACCCTCCAGTTCTGTCTCTGACAGTGGGACTGTCACAGGATCACGGCTCTCAGTTAGCTGTAGCTGGGGGACAATGGGTACTCCTGCTTCTCACTGGGTCGAGGGTGGACTTCGGGGGGATCCGTTGTTTCCTGGTTGAGAGGAAATGCCCTCCTGTTCACCTACGGCGCTCTGTCTCTTCTGGTGATGACCCTCCTTGCGCCCGTCTTCACCATCTGAAGAGCTGACTGTACCTCCCTCGTGCAGCTGTCGTTTTCCCCCTTTGCTGGGAGGATTTGGGGTCCTGGCAGGATTTTATTTTCCGGTTTTCAACAGGTATCCCCTCCTCTGCCTTCTCGATTACTTCCTCTTCCATTGCTTCCATCTGTCCAGCTAGAGCTAGGATCAGCTGCTGTTTCTCACCGCTGGCAGCCATCTCCTCCACTCCAGCCTGTTTTTCTTTCTGGTTGCCACCAGAATCCGTTTCCCTGCTCTCTGGGTGGACCTTGCTGGTCTTTGTGGGCCCACAGCTCACATTGCCATCTCCAGCCATCTGTGTGTAAATGCCGTTCCCCCCGTCTGGGACAGGTCGAGCACATGTGGGCCGCCTCTCCGCACAGGTTGCAGCTCTTTGCTTCCTGAAAGTCCTTGGTCAGGTGACCCTCCAGCTTGCAGTTCCTGCAGATGTTCACCTTGCACTCTGCCGCCATGTGGCCTGACCTCCCGCAGGTTCGGCACACTTTCGGCTCCCCTGTATATGTCAGGTAGTCTCTGCTCCCTCCAATTGCGAAGCTGGAGGGTTGGTGGAGGATGTTCCCACTGGAATTGACCCTCAGAGTTACCCTGACCTGCCGCTTGCTGGTCAAGATCGGTGCGTTCTCCCTCAATTTGGACATACATTCGCAGGAAGGTCAGGACATCAGCTGCTGGAACATAGGGGTTGGACATATGGATTGCAACAATCCGACTCCTCAGTGCAGGAAGCACACACAACAGGACCGCTGACAGGATTGAGAACAGAGGCTCCCCTTTCTTATCCTTGAAGACCTTCAGGAGCTGCTCGCACTGCTTCATGCTCCTGAAGGTGATGTCGAAGTAGCCTGCCCCACGGATATCCTGCAGGCAGTACACATCTTTCTTTTAATTTCAAGAATATACTTTATTCATAAAATTATTTGGATCTCGAAACAATTGGTCATGCCGTTCTTGTGCACACATTACATTGCTTTACATACAGACATCGAAATTTATTTTTCATACATACAAGTCTGTACATTTACTATGCAGCTCTTCTGCTGAGGCTTCAGTGGAGACCCCTGGGTGGGCTCCCTCGTCTTCTTAGACAGGCAAATGTTACACTGTGATTCTTTTCCCACCGCGCCTTGGCGGCAGCTGCCCCAAGCTTCAGCGCATCCCTCAACACGTAGTCCTGGACCTTGGAATGTGCCAGCCTGCAACACTCAGTCGGGGTCAACTCCTTCAGCTGGAGAATCAACAGGTTTCAGACCACCCAGAGAGCGTCCTTTACCGAGTTGACGATCCTTCAGGCACAGTTGATGTTCACCTCAGTGTCCCGCCCGGGGAATAGACCATAGACCACTGAGTCCCGCATCACGGCGCTGCTCGGGATGAACCTCGATAAACACCACTGCATTCATCTCCAGACTTCTTCTGCATAGGCACATTCCAGAAGGAGGTGTGTGACAGTCTTGTCCACCTCTTCCCCGCCCCCCGCAGCCGCTTCGATGGCAGCGTGCAGTGTGGCTGAGAGTCCGGGCGTGCATAAAGTATCTGACAGGCAGAGCCCTTCTCACCACCAGCCAAGCCAGATCTTGGTGCTTGTTGGAAAGTTCTGCTGATGAGGCATTCTGCCAAATGACTTTGACAGTCTGCTCAGGGAACTGCTCGATAGGATCCGCCCTCTCCTTTTCGTGATAGGTCTCAAGGAAACGACGTGCTGACCACTTCAACAGACAATAGATAGACAATAGGTGCAGGAGTAGGCCATTCTGCTCTTCGAGCATGCACCACCATTCAATATGATCATGGCTGATCATCCTTAATCAGTATCCTGTTCCTGCCTTATCTCCATAACCCTTTATTCCACTATCCTTGCGAGCTCTAGCCAACTCTTTCTTAAATGAATCCAGAGACTGGGCCTCCACTGCCCTCTGGGGCAGAGCATTCCACACAGCCACCACTCTCTGGGTGAAGAGGTTTCTCCTCATCTCTGTCCTAAATGGTCTACCCTGTATTTTTAAGCTGTGTCTTCTGGTTCGTAGCCATAGATTTCAATTAGGATAGTGAGATTCTAGAACATGTTAAGATTAATAAAGAGGATATATGTACTGCCCCTTTACCTAAATTGATTCCATTTAGGTAGTAATCTGCCTTCCTGTTCTTGCCACCAAAGTGGATAACCATACATTCATGGATTTGTGGTCAAAGGTGTTTTTCCTCATAATCTTCTCCATGAAGGGCAGGTGACAGGGAACAGTCCAACTACTCGGACCGTTCCATAACAGCGAGGCCAGGACCATACTTTGCAACACTGGGGACAGGTAGAACCTCAGTATGTAGTGACACTTGGTGTTTGTTTACCGGGGATCCACGCACAGCTTGATGCAGCCACACACAAAGGTGGCCATCAGGGTGAGGGTGGCATTGGGTGTATTTTTCCCCCGTTGCCCAGATCTTTATACATCGAGTCTCTTCGGACCCGGTCCATCTTTGATCTCCATATAAATTAGAAGATGGCCCGGGTGACTGCTGCGGCACAGGTTCTGGGAATTGGCCAGACCTGTGCCACGTATCACAGCAATGACAGTGCCTCACACCTGATGACCAGGTTTTTTTTCCCGCAATGACAGCGACCGTAGCTTCAATCTGCCCAGTTTCTGCCTCAATTTGATGATAAGCCCCTCCCAAGATTTGGCAAGCGCCCCAGCCCCCCCAAACCAAATACCCAGCACCATCAGGTGGTCGGTCCTGACGGTGAAGGGGATCGAGGATTGGTTGGCCCAGTTCCCGATGAGCATGGCCTCAGTTTACCTTGGCCCCCGAGGCCCGTTCGAACTGGTCACACATGCCGATGAGTCTGTGCACAGACAGCGGATCCGATCAGAAAACAGCGATGTCATCCATGTACAGGGATGCCTTGACCTGCAGGTCCCCGCTGCCAGTAATAGTAACCCCTTTCAGGCTCGCATCCTTCCTGATGGACTCGGCAAATGGCACTATGCAGCACACAAACAAGGCAGGAGAGAGAGGGCAGCCCTGCCTGACTCCAGATCTGACTGGGAAGCTATCTGAATCCCACCTATTGATTGAGACTGTACTGATAATGTTGATGTAGAGCAGTCTGATCCAATTGCAGATTCCCTCCCCAAACCCATTTTGGAGAGAACATCTCTCATATACCTGTGTGATATCCTGTCAAAGGCTTTCTCCTGGTCCTGCACGTAGGTGATCGTATCCCTGAGGAGTGCGAGACTGTCAGCGATCCTCCTGCCCGGTACAGCATAGTTTTAGTCTGGGTGAATCACCCACCCCAGAGCAGACCTGACTCGGTTGGCGATTACCTTTGACAGAATTTTGTAATCCGCATTCAACAGTGAGATTGGTCTCCAAATTTTGAGTTCCTCCCTCTCCCCCTCCGCTTGTAAATGTGGATGATGATGCCTTTCCTCATGTATTCACTCATGGTAGCTGCCCGAAGAATACTGACATACACCTCCAGCAGGTCCTGGCCAATGAAGTCCCACAGAGCAGAATAGAGATCGACCAGTAAGCCGTCGGTTCTGGGAGTTTTATTCTTTTCTAAGGACACGAGGGCCATGGTCAGTTCGTCCAGAGATAGCGGCTGCTCCAGCCTCTCTCGTGTTCTGTCGTCTAAGACCTCCGTGATAGAGGTCAGGAACGACTGGGAGGCCGCGCTGTCGGTTGGCTGCACGTCATACACACTGGCATAGAAGGATTTGCTGATCCTCATCACGTCAGCCTGAGAAGACGTCATTGAGCCATCTTCTTCCTTCCGGCTGCTGAGCACAGAGCTCTCTTTGTGCACCTTCTGGAAGAAGAAACGTGAGCACGTCTCGTCCTGATCCACCGAGAGGCCCCTGGACTGGAAGATTATATTGGAGGCCTCCGAGGCAAAGAGCGAGGCTTGCTGGCCGTTCACCTTCCTGAGGTTCTCCATGACATCGATCCCCATCGTCTGAAGCGGTCGCGGTTTCTACATACTTTCGTGGAGTTGGGACAGTTTTCCCCTCCTCTCTCTCGCCTCCTGAACACCTTTGAGGATGAAGAACCTCTTGTTGTTCTCTTTTACTGTTTCCCACCTGTCCACTGGGGACTCAAAGAGGGGCTTCTCTGTTCTCTAACCTGCGTCGTCCCTGTTGAGATCCTGAATGTTTCCCGGCTTCAACAGGTTTGTGTTCAACTTCCACGTTCCCTTACCAGCCCGCTGCTCGTCCTGTAGGTGACAGTCGACCAGCAGGAGGCAGTGGTCAGAGAAGAACACCGGCTTGACGTCGGTGGATCTGACCGAGAGCGTTCGGGACACAAACAGGTAATCAGTCCTTGAGCGGATAGACCCGTCTGTCCGTGGGCAGGTGTATCTACGCAGCGCTTCATCTGCAGGGGTGCTGAAGATGTCGTGCAGCTTGGCATTGTTTACCATGTCCATCAGGGCTCTGGACGTGACATCCTGTTTACTGTCCCCGCCCCCCCCCTCCCCCGCTGGATCGTCCATCTGCATCAATGATACAGTTGAAGTCTCCGATTAGAATGACCAGCCTGGACGTAGCCAGCAAGAGTGGAAGTTGCTGCAGGATGGCCAGCCATTCACTCTTACCTGCTGGGGCGTACACATTAATCAGTCTCAGGGAAGCATTCCTGTACTTGACGTCGGTGACGAGGATGCGGCGCCTACCACCTCCTTAACCACGGAGATGGTGAAGTTGCCTCCTCGCAACAGGATACCCAGTCTGGAGGCGCGGCTATCGTTGCCCCCCGACCAATCTGATGGCCCATGTGCCCACAAGCTCGACCATCTCCTGCAGCTGCTGAGGTGCGATATCCCACGCACCTTCAGAAACAGGACATCGGCTTTAACGTTGGCCATGAAGGCCATCATGGAAACACATCGCGTAGCTGAATTGATGCTATGCAGATTGATGCTAGCAATTCTGATCCCCACTTTAACAGTTTACATGGTTACCAGTGTCCATTTGCTGCTGGTCTTGCCTCTCTGGGGTAGCTGTGTGCATCCCCGTGGTGATGGTAAACTGCTGGACCCTCCCAGGGCTGTGGTAGCTGTCCGGCTTCACGCTGGGGCCATTTCCTCGCTCTGGTGTCTTCGGGTCGGGCCCAGGGTCCGCACAGTCCAATTCTCCTTCTGACACAGGGCTGTCATAGGACCGCTGCTCCCATTTACCTGGAGCTGTGGGCAGGTGGGTACCTCTTGGTTCTCACCAGGTGTGGGGTGGTCTTTACCCATCCCCTCAGAGGGACCGTGTTTCCCTGTTTGGGCGGTGCCGCTCTCCTTTTTCACCTCGGCGCTCTGTCTCTTCCTCTGGTGACGACCCTCCTTGCAACCAACCTTACCATTGGAAGATCTGCCTCAATCCTCATCGTGTAGGTGTCGCTTCCCCCTTTGCTGGGTGGGTTTGGGGGCCTGGCAAGGGTTCCTCTTCCTGCTTTTTACAGTAATGCAATCCTCTGCCTCCTTTGTTCCGTCCTCTTCAATTTCCTCCGTCTGTCATGAAGGAGCTTGGATTGGCTGCTGCACCTCTCTGCCGTCTGCTGTCTGCTCCACTCCAGACTGCATTTCCTTCTGGGTGCCCCCAGACACCGTTCCCGTGCTGTTTTGTGATACCTTGCTAGTGTTAGGCGGTCCACAGCTCGTGTTGCCACCTCCAACCATCTGTGCATAGGTGGAGGCCCCTCGTCTTGGGCAGGCCTTGTACATGTGGCCCACCTCTCCGCAGAGATTACAGTTCTTGTCCTCTTTACACTCTGATCGGGTGGCCTTCCTCCTTGCAGTTTCGACAGACGGTTACCTTACAATCCGCCGCCATGTGGCCTGACCTCCCGCAGGTTCGGCACACTTTTGGCTGCCCTGGGTATGTCAGGTAACCTCTGCTTCCTCCGATGGCAAAGCTGGAGGGCGGGTGGAGGATGTTCCCACTGGCATTAACCCTCAGGGCTATCCTGACCTGTCATTTGCCGGTCCGATTCCAATAGAATCGACCACATCGGTGTTTTCTCCCTCGACTTGGACGTATCTTCTCAGGAAGATCTGGACATCCGCTGCTGGGACGTGAAGGTTGAACATATGGATTGTAACAACCCAACTCCACTGCGCAGGAAGCACACACAACAGGACCGCCGACAAGATGGAGAACAGCGGTTCCCCTTCCGGATCCTTGAAGTCCTTCTGGAGTTGCTTGCAATTCTTCAAGCTCCTGAAGGTCACGTCAAAATAGCCTGCCCCTGGGAAATCCTGCAGGCAGTACTCGTCCACTGCTTTGAACCCGCAGCACTCCAGCAAGATCGACCGGTGTACGCTCCTCCATATTCTTCGCAGTCACCCTGACTGTGTTGCGAATGCCCTGGCCTGGGCTGCGAGCAGCTGGTATCTGAATTGGCGTTAGGCCAAAGCCAGCGTAAAAATCCACCAAGAACAGGTCAGCACAACCAAACGAACCTCCAACGTCCTATCACGATCCAGCGATGATCTCCAGCAGCTCCAACAACTCACAACACGACACCCGTGGTATCTCCCCTGCCAGCACACGTCCGCTGCGTCGAACCTGCAGCACTCGAGTGGAATTTCTTTCTCTGGTCCTCAGGAACTACACATATTCTGAGCCAAAAGGCTGAGAAGCGATCTCTGATACCATTTTCTTTAAATTTCAAAAATATACTTTATTTATAAAATAATTTGATGGTTTGTACCGTTGCTCATGCCATACATACGTAAACATTTGCATACAGAGATCAGACTTCATCATTCATAAATACAGGTCTGTACGTTTATCAGTCGTATATCCATACGTTTAGTTGAGGCATCAGCGGAGCCCAAATGACTGCGTGGGCCCCCTGTTCTTCTTAGGCAGGCAAATGTTAAATGGTGGTCTTTCCCCACCGCGCCTTGGCGGTAGCAGCCCCAGGCTTCAGCGCGTCCCTCAACACATAGTACTGGACATTGGAATGTGCCAGTCTGCAACACTCAGTCGGGGTCAACTCCTTCAGCTGGAAGATCAACAGGTTTCGGACCGCCCAGAAAGCGGCCTTCACCGAGTTGATGATCCTCCAGGCACAGTTGATATTCGTCTCAGTGTGCATCCCAGGGAACAGACTGTAAAGCACGGAGTCCCACATCACGGCGCTGCTTAGGACGAATCTTGACAAACACCACTGCATTCCTCTCCAGACTTCTTCTGCATAGACACATTCGAGAAGGAGGTGTGTGACGGTCTCGTCGGCCCCACAGCCGCTTCGAGGGCAGCGTGCGGTGCAGCTGAGAGTCCTGGTGTGCATAAAGGATCTTACAGGCCGAGCCCTTCTCACCACCAGTCAAGCCATGTCTTGGTGCTTGTTGGAAAGTTCTAGTGATGAGGCATTCTGCCAAATGGTTTTGACATTCTGCTCAGGAAACCAGTCGATAGGATCCGCCCTCTCCTTTTCCCAAAGGGTCTCAAGGATACTACGTGCTGACGACGTCCTGATGGACTTTTGGTCAAAGGTGTTTTTCTTCATAAACTTCTCCATGGAGGACAGGTGGTATGGAACGGTCCAACTACTCAGAGCGTTCAGCGGCAGCGAGGCCAGGCCCATCCTTCGCAACACCGGGGACAGGTAGAACCTCTGTACGTAGTGACACTTGGTGTTTCTTTAGCAAGGAAGGCAAAGTTTTGACCATAAAATGGCTTCCCGACAGATTGTGTTAGAATCTCTTCAATGTTAGGTTTTGAATAATTTTAAGCTGGGACCAGATGCCTGCTTTTTATCTTAAGCACAGAGTGGTTCTTTACCTGAGGCTGAAATGTTACTGCAAGGTTGTATTTAACACGATTAGTCTCGAATTAAACATGCCTTATTTTCAAGTTGATGATTCAAATTCAAATAAGACCTAAGATCTGACTGGTCAGAATTGACAGTGGGGCTGTCTGTCAGGTCTGTGGAGTGGTCTGCAAGAACAACAGGTAAGTTAAGGGTTCATCAATATTACCTTTTACAGAGTTCGTATTTAATAACTGTTAATGGCTACTCAATATCATCATAAATTCCCAAAATGCAATTAAGTTCAATTCATTTGCAGATAAGTACTAAGAATTAATTTTCTACTGGCTCCAACAGCCTCAACACTAAAATGGCCTCTCTCGCTTTCTCTCTCGTGTCCTTTTGAACTCTCAAGTCAGGGTTTTGTAACAGCAAAGATTTTTTTCTCTCTCTGTGTCTGCCCCACTTGCAAGGGGTAATTAGAATCCATTATAATTGGCAGCATCCACCTGTTAATTACAAAAGTTTTGTTAGTACCGACTTTCAATTCAGGGTCAGAATCAAACACTGTCATTAATTTCACAAGGGAATGGCTATGAATGTTATCACTTGGTTTCCTGTTCACACAGATTCACCGATGCTAAAGCAAATGCTCAGGCACCTGTTATCACTTGGTGAACCCAGGTGTCCCGGGGACAGGTAGAACCTCTGTACGTAGTGACACTTGGTGTTTCTTTAGCAAGGAAGGCAAAGTTTTGACCATAAAATGGCTTCCCGACAGATTGTGTTAGAATCTCTTCAATGTTAGGTTTTGAATAATTTTAAGCTGGGACCAGATGCCTGCTTTTTATCTTAAGCACAGAGTGGTTCTTTACCTGAGGCTGAAATGTTACTGCAAGGTTGTATTTAACACGATTAGTCTCGAATTAAACATGCCTTATTTTCAAGTTGATGATTCAAATTCAAATAAGACCTAAGATCTGACTGGTCAGAATTGACAGTGGGGCTGTCTGTCAGGTCTGTGGAGTGGTCTGCAAGAACAACAGGTAAGTTAAGGGTTCATCAATATTACCTTTTACAGAGTTCGTATTTAATAACTGTTAATGGCTACTCAATATCATCATAAATTCCCAAAATGCAATTAAGTTCAATTCATTTGCAGATAAGTACTAAGAATTAATTTTCTACTGGCTCCAACAGCCTCAACACTAAAATGGCCTCTCTCGCTTTCTCTCTCGTGTCAGGGTTTTGTAACAGCAAAGATTTTTTTCTCTCTCTGTGTCTGCCCCACTTGCAAGGGGTAATACGAATCCATTATAATTGGCAGCATCCACCTGTTAATTACAAAAGTTTTGATAGTACCGACTTTCAATTCAGGGTCAGAATCAAACACTGTCATTAATTTCACAAGGGAATGGCTATGAATGTTATCACTTGGTTTCCTGTTCACACAGATTCACCGATGCTAAGGCAAATGCTCAGGCACCTGTTATCACTTGGTGAACCCAGGCAAATGCTCAGGCACCTGTTATCACTTGGTGAACCCAGGTGTCCCTGTCTTTAAGTTCCGCTCTTTTTCTGAGCCTTCCTGCCTGTCTATTTTCTAGTGCAGTAAATGTGTTCTATAATTCAGCATTACATTTTAGTCTAAATGTTTAAAGACAAGTTAAGGTTATAGACTTCCTCATGTGGCTTCACACCATTACTAAAGATGTTGGAGGACAATGGCCTATCACGAGACTGTTAATTCATAGACTTCGGTAATGATCTGGGGACCTGGGTTCAACATTCCCCATGGCAGATGGTGGAATTTCAACGAGTCTAATGACGACGATGAAATGGTTGACAGTTGTCGGGAAAAAAACCATCTCGTTCACTAACATCGTTTTGGGAAGGCAATCTGTCATCCTTCCCTCGTCTCGCCTACATATGACTCCAGACCCATGATAACCTGGTTGATTCTTACCTGCCCTCTGGGCAATTAGAGAAGGGTTGTAAATGTTGACCTTACCAGCCACACACACATCCATCCTTCCCTCGTCTCGCCTACATATGACTCCAGACCCATGATAACCTGGTTGATTCTTACCTGCCCTCTGGCAATTAGAGAAGGGTTGTAAATGTTGACCTTACCAGCCACACACACATCCCTTCAATGAAAAAAAGAAATTGGAGATTTCCATGTACAGCCAACTCCATGCTGCTGCCAACTGCTCCCTTTTTAGATGATTCGCAGTGATTCTATATACCCACACCCATTATCACAAATATGAAATGGTCCACTCCAAATTTAATCCAGTTTTGAAGGATTGTCCACTCAATTCAGCGTAGTTTACTGGAGTTTGACACACAGACCAGTCATCAGCACAGACCACCGAGACAATAGGATCAGTCTCCTGGCTTTTAAACCATTTGGAATTGGGAAAATTATTGGACTTGGCAAAATAATTTATAACAGGGATTATCTACTCAGCACTGAGCATCCATCCTTTCAGCCAAGACATTTCTCTTCCTCTCTGCGAAACGAAACATTCCCTGAGACAGTAACCACCTCTCGGGTTCAGAAATATCCTCCTGCAGATTTGGGAATGTGAGCTTTAATGACCAGGCCAGTATTCATTGCCCAGCTCTATTCACCTTTGTGATGGGATTGGAGATAAATCTTTTTGAACGTCTACATTGCCTGAGATACAGGAAAACCCACAGTGTTTTGGGGGCACAGTTTCAGAAGTTTTACCCAGCAACAGTGAAGGAATGACAATATTTTTCAGTAAGAATGAAATCTAATTTGAAAGGTAATTTGCGTGTGATGGTGTTTCTCTGCATCTGCTGTCCTTGTTCTTCCGAGAGGTCATGGAAGGTGCTATTCAAAAGAGACTTGCACAGTTCCTGGTTTGCATCGTGTCGGTGATATTCATTGCTGGTCATGGTATCATTGGTGAAGAGAGTGAGTACTGAATGATATGTGTGCCAATCACCACGACTAGCAGTCTGCCCTGTACAATGTGGAGTTCTGTGAGTGTTACACTCAGTGCTGCATTTGACCATGGAGACCATTCCATCCCAGCCCTGAGCTGTATTTTCTGGATGGTGGACATAGATTGCAGAGGCAGGCAGGGACCATACTTTCACAGTTATCACAGTATCTGATATACTGCTGTGGCTACAGCACGTGTGTGGCTGGACCAAGTTATTTCCTCGTCAATGGTTGGTCCAGGTTATTAATAGAGAAAGAAATCTGCTGATGCTGGAATCCAAGGTACATCTACATCTGTAATTTTGTAATTATGATGAAGGGAAGGGCATTGATGAGGCAGCTGCTGATTGTAGGGGCAGGCTGCCACCATGCAGAGCCCAGTAGAGATGTAAGGCAACTGAGATGATTTTCCTCCAACAGCGCTATGCAATTTCACCTGTAGTTAGGATGAAACCAAAGAGTGTTGTAATCTCATTCAGTTCAGTTTTTCAAGGGCTCCTTATTGTGAACATGTGCTCATAATTAATATATTAAATAGCTGAAGATTTCTTTTCTAGGATTAAAATTTAACAGTAAAAATAACTGATTGAGGAACAAATCAACAGTCCTTCTATAAATGCAAGGGTAACAATTCTGAATTTGGTGCATTACAGAGTTAACATGTGGAGATGGTAAGGACAGCAGATGCTGGAAGTCAGAGTGGATAGAATGTGGACTGGAAAGGCACAGCAGGTCAGGCACATGCAGTTGTGTTGGAAGGTCAGAGGTTACTGTACAATAAACAAGCAATGAGTGACAGAGTTTGGGCTCCTGGCTGAGTCGGAATGTTTGTCACTGTCACACTAAAATAAGAGAAATGCTCCTAATGCTGGAAACTGGACTTGTGAGCAATGTTATTGACATAGAGTATACAGACGCATACAGATATAAAGGACTTTGTGGCACAGATATGAAAAAAGTTGCTTATTTGGTGAAACAGACATTTTTATACCCATTCTATTGGTATGTTTAATTTTATATATTGCCTTAAAGCTGATTGATTTACGGGTTACTTCCTCCTCCCAAGGGAGACACATATCTCAAAGGGAAGAGCAGCAATCGCTGGAAAATTAACTCTGGGCAGATTATGAAAAGATGATTCATCAATTATTCATCCAAATCTAATCAAATACAGATGTGAAATGGAGTCAAAATTTCCAGCTCTATATCCATTCTAACTAATGTACAAAAATAATTTAATGTCACCACATCTAACAACTTGTCCGAACCTTGCTGGAAGAATAATTAGTAACAAAAATATTATTTGATTCAACAAAAACCGGCATTTTATTGAATCAAAATTGTGGATCTGCAATTTAATTTCATAAAGATATCATACCTGCTAATGTTCACTGGGACATTTCAATTTGTAAACTGCGCATCAAACATACACAGCCAGCTGCAAAGTTGTTTCAATTTTCAATCCGTTGCATACCGTTACTGGATCTGAAACATTAACTCTGATTTCTCTCCAAAGATGCTGCCAGACCTGCTGACCTATTCCAGCAATATCTGTTTTTTTGCTGTTATTATTGTCTTCTCTACTGCACTAACCTCTGGCACTATGGCAGTCTTGTTCTCTGGATCATCCAGTCTCATCAGATACCACATGAAATTTGTCTGATATTTTCTTACTCAACACTCCAACAATGACATTTTCCCGTAAATGAACTATTTTGGAATTGAAGAACCAGGACCTTATTGCATCAAAGAGCTTGATCCCCTGCGATCCTCCCCTGATGTAAAACACACGGTGCCAGATGTGTTCCAGCCAGCAGGGTTGATGCAGCATCCCTGACATTTACAATTTGCTTTGGGAATGAACAGCTCAGTATTATCATTACTGCAAAAATTTATAAACTGACAGCTGGCAACAACACGTCCCTTCAATACTAACTCACTCCCACCACCAACTCAATTTCTACCCCTCAATAGCCACAAATCAGTCCATATGGCCAGATGTTGTTAATCCTGAATGGACCCTTGGAGCAACACAATATCAATTATCCTAAATCACACATCAGCCATCCCAAACCAACTTGTTTTTCATCAGTGAAAAATTCAGTTGAATCACCCAATCTCCACCATTCTGAGCCCTGTGGACCAGGTAGAAGAACAGAAATTTCACAAAGTTGATGGTGTAACACTATGGCTTCACAGTGAATCAGTTTTAAAATGTATGTCCTCTGTCAGTACCAACAACGTAACAATAACAATAATCAAAATAATAATAAGACTTATCCAAATTGGTAACTAAAGACTAAATAACAATCCCAAACGAATGTACATGGGAGCCCCTTCACATTGACCAGTATTGTTGAGGGAACATCAAAAGGTAACAGCAAAAAAGAGCAATGTGGGAAACATCCTGTTGGACAAAGTTGTTTGATCCTCTGTGTGAGAGCTGCTACCACTATACCCCAGATCTCAGTGTTTGCCCTAATAAACTCCACACCACAGCACTGTCCAATGTTTTACAAATGGCACAACTCTCTCGTCTTTTTGACAATCAAAGAATTCAACATTACGCATTATAATTGGAATCTTGCACTAAACACCCCTCCCAATGAACTGTCCTCACAAATATCATGCCCCACACATCCACTGACTGAAATACACAGACAAGATGGTCAAAACTACCATGCTGTCATTCATCTCTCACTCTGCAATGACTTGCTGAACTCGATCATTGCACACCTGTTGTATCTGGGCTCCATATTGTAGCGAGCTACCTGAGCAAGACCCACCAGTATAATCCTTTTACATCAAGGAATGGCAAACACCAGGTATCACTAAGAGGTGGGCTGGTACAAAACCCATCGGACCAATGATAGGCTTTGAACTCCCAAAGAGAGAGGGTGGTCTTGCAAAACACTTTCTCGACCAGCCAGGGTCGATGCACAGCCAAACCCCATCAATGTGGCCTCTGCACAGTATTGAGAAACAGACAATGCTGCACATTACTGGGGAACATCCCAATCAAATAACTATTTTATTCAGACTCAGTAAGTGAGGATACTGGCATCTGACATCAGTAGTTGCCTTGCCAAATGGAAGTAAAATGAATAAGCGGCATAAAGTGGAAGTAAGTCTGATTTAATGCAGAGATGTATACAACTTAAGTTATTCCAAGATTAACCACGAATACCAACAATAGCAAGGATGGTGTAGTACACTTTGGCGACCTTTTGTAAAGGACGATACATTTTGTTGTTTGTGAAACAACTTCTTCCTGTTGCTGGCAATCTGTCAGAATGGGAGAATTCCCTCAAAATAGGAACTGATACGGTTCCAGTGATGTATGTTTTAATTCTGTATGGCCTCTCCACATGGAAACTGTGATGATATATTCAAATTTTTAATTTCATTTTGAACAAATAGATTATGACAACAGGTTTATTTTAATGATGTGATATCATTGAGATTTGCCTCTGTAATTGAATATCCAAAAGATTGGATTAATCTGATCCTATTAGGCATCAAAGTTAATTTCAATTTGTCTTCAATCGACAATACTTGTATTATTTCACATCTTATCAATGCCATACATACCTAAATATCTTCTGATTTTTTTTTTCCGTGAAGCCCTTCATTTTGCTGAGGCTATTCAGCCCTTCAGTACCTCATGCTGTCGAGATCCTTGAGAGCTGTTGTACTGCTCCCTGTTATCCCACCTGCTGTTGTTGTTCATTGAGTTTTACAACTCATTTGGGAAATTCTATCTCTGAACAAGCACTCTAATACAGAACTTCAAGCTGATACTGACCACAACAAGAATTGCAACTTATACTCAAACAAATGCGAGAAAAGAAACCAAATCAGAACCTTCCCTTCGGAATTATAGAATGACAGAACCACATAGAGCAGAAGAAGCTGGGTGGCCCTTCATATTTGTTCCACCAACATTATACTGAATCTCCATTCATCCCACTTTCCAGCACTTCGCCCGTAGCCTTGAATGCTATGACATTTCTTGGGCTCATTAAGCATTGTTTCAAGGTTTCCCGTTTCAACTACCCTCCCAGTTAGTGTATTGCAGGCCCCTTCCATCCTCGAGGTAAGAAGAGGTTTCCACATGTTCCCCACTAAGCCTTTCAGTTTAAAATTATCCCTCCTTGTTATTGGCCCTTCGATAACGGGGAAACAACTATTTCTTATCTGCACTGTCCATGTCTCACATAGTATTATATACCTCGATTCGTACTCTAAAGAAAGCAGCCCGAGCTTATGAGCCTCCCTCTTCAGAGCTGCATTTTGACACCACAGAAACAATCTGAGTGAATCTCATTTGCACTCCCTCCAGTCCAAACACTTCCATCATCTGGCGGAGTAACCAGAACTGCACACAATTCTCCAACTCTAGCCTCAACAAAGTCCTGATTGATTCCGTTTTTTGAAGTGGGAACCAAGAAGGTAGATGAGGGCAGTACAATAACCATTGTCTACATGGACTTGAGCAAGACCTTTGACAAGGTATCATATGGGTAGGTTGTTGAGTGAGGTTAAATCCCATGGGATTCAGGAGAGCAAGCCAACTGGATCCAAAATTGGCTTGATGGAAGAAAGTGTTATGAAGGTGTAGAGGCACTTTACCTTTAAGGGAGTTGAAAAGCTAAAAAAAAGTCTGCCTGACAAAGCATAAAGTGTTCTGAAGAAGGTAAGAATGGAACACTTGGTCGGCACAAATAGAGAAGATAGGTTTCCTTGAGACAAAAAGAAATTCAAATTCGACAATCAGTTTAAATTATGTCCTAAGTTACGAAATTACAATCAAGTTTCAATTTATTCTATTAATAATATTAAAACCAATGAAACGATCTGATGTTTTAGGGTATAAAACCGGACATTTTTGACCAGTTGACAGAGAACTGCCACGGACACTGCTAGCGCAAGAGGTCGCTGAAATGTACCTGTCTGGGGAAGTGTTTGCACAGCAGAACATCGAGGCCAACACGTGGAGAATCTACAGAGAAAAATCTACAAAGGAGATGCAGCAAAGCTGACTGGGTTTGAAACAGGATTTTCTTTTGTAAATCTTTATCGGAAGTTTTTGTCAGACTAGTATTGCAGACTGGGAGGAAAAATATAAGTTTAAGAGAAAGGAATTGGAAATAGATGTTGGTTTCAATATTCTTTGTTAAACTTAACGAATAAAGTTGTTAGTTTTTATTTTAAATAGTGACCTCGGGGATCGTTTTTTGCCTCTTGAATTTCAACAGACTACAGCACGGGGTGAATCTTTTCTGTGTTGATGGTTTAAATTAGCAGTGGGGTTTACCCCATACCATACCAGTTTGGGGGCTTTTGTGCACGTTTGAACAGGTTTAGACAGATCCGCGCTGGGATTTGGACAGATTTGAATAGATTTGTGGAATGAGAAACCCAGTATATTTAAATACTTGCAGGTTGGTGTCCTAGATCTTTAAACAAAATGTAAGTGAGATAATTTGTTTAATTTCAGTGACTTGAGGTCGGTTAAACTAAAAGTGAGAGAAATGGCTCTTAAAATTGCCAAAGAGATTGTGAGATTTGAAGATCATTCGCAAATTTGTCAAGAAAGTTCAGAAGGAAAGAAAAATGCCATACTTTTAGAATTAGTAAAGATGTTAAATTTGGTTTGACGAAGGACTAATGTAAAGTGGAAATTATAAGGGAATTACGCAAACACTTAGGTCTGTCAGAGAAACAGACAATTGCAATAGAGGTAGAAAAACCTAAATTACAATAGAGGAAAATGTAGTTAGGATATAAACAAATAGAGAGAAAAGGAAGAGAGAGAGAAAGAGAGCGAGAAGGAGAAAGAGACAGAGAGATCCAAAAGAGAAAAAGAGAAGATTCTTAGCTGAGCAAAGAGAGAGAGAGAGAGAGAGAGAGAAAGAGCGAGAGAGAG
>NC_057755.1:2820300-2824369 GCF_004010195.1 Chiloscyllium plagiosum | reverse complement strand
GTTTGCACAGCAGAACATCGAGGCCAACACGTGGAGAATCTACAGAGAAAAATCTACAAAGGAGATGCAGCAAAGCTGACTGGGTTTGAAACAGGATTTTCTTTTGTAAATCTTTATCGGAAGTTTTTGTCAGACTAGTATTGCAGACTGGGAGGAAAAATATAAGTTTAAGAGAAAGGAATTGGAAATAGATGTTGGTTTCAATATTCTTTGTTAAACTTAACGAATAAAGTTGTTAGTTTTTATTTTAAATAGTGACCTCTGGGATCGTTCTTTGCCTCTTGAATTTCAACAGATTACAGCACGGGGTGAATCTTTTCTGTGTTGATGGTTTAAATTAGCAGTGGGGTTTACCCCATACCATACCAGTTTGGGGGCTTTTGTGCACGTTTGAACAGGTTTAGACAGATCCGCGCTGGGATTTGGACAGATTTGATTAGATTTGTGGAATGAGAAAGCCCAGTATATTTAAATACTTGCAGGTTGGTGTCCTAGATCTTTAAACAAAATGTAAGTGAGATAATTTGTTTAATTTCAGTGACTTGAGGTCGGTTAAACTAAAAGTGAGAGAAATGGCTCTTAAAATTGCCAAAGAGATTGTGAGATTTGAAGATCATTCGCAAATTTGTCAAGAAAGTTCAGAAGGAAAGAAAAATGCCATACTTTTAGAATTAGTAAAGATGTTAAATTTGGTTTGACCAAGGACTAATGTAAAGTGGAAATTATAAGGGAATTACGCAAACACTTAGGTCTGTCAGAGAAACAGACAATTGCAATAGAGGTAGAAAAACCTAAATTACAATAGAGGAAAATGTAGTTAGGATATAAACAAAGAGATAGAAAAGGAAGAGAGAGAGAAAGAGAGCGAGAAGGAGAAAGAGACAGAGAGATCCAAAAGAGAAAAAGAGAAGATTCTTAGCTGAGCAAAGAGAGAGAGAGAGAGAGAGAGAGAAAGAGCGAGAGAGAGACACGAAAAGGAGAGAGAAAGAGAGAGAGAGAGAGGATTAGGAAAGAGAGAGAAGGTTCACAGCTGAGCAAAAGAAGAGTCAGCAAAGCCAAGTTAACAGGATGGAGATTAAAAGAGAAGGTAGTAATATTTCCAAATATGTCAAAACTCTGCCGCATTTTGATGAGAGTGATATCAAAGCATTCTTTATTTCATTTGAAAAATTGGCTGGACAGATCGAGTGGTCCGATGTTTGTTAAGACTAAACTGGGAGGCAGAGCTTGTGATGTCAGCTGAGGGGGTCAAGAGATTATGAAGAGGTCAAACAGGCTATTTTAACCGCTTATTAATTGATACCAAAAGCATATAGACAGTGGTTCAGAAACAAAAAGAAGGAACCAAGTCAGATTTATGCGAAGTTAGAAAGAATTAAACATAGTCATTTTGAGAGATGGGTGCATGCTTTACAAATACTAGCCAACCTCCAGTATTCCAGCACCTCACCTGTGACTATTGATGATACAAATATCTCAGCTAGAGGCCCAGCAATCACTTCTCCAGCTTCCAACAGAGTTCTAGGGTACACCTGATCAGATCCTGGGGATTTATCCAAGTTTATGCGTTTCAAGACATCCAGCACTTCCTCCTCTGCAATATGGATATTTTGCAAGATGTCTCCGTCTATTCCCTACAGTCTATATCTTCCATGTCCTTTTCCACAGTAAATACTGATGCAAAATTCTCATTTAGTATCTCTGCCATTTCCTGCGGCTCCACAGAAAGGCCGCCTGGCTGATCTTTGCTGGGCCCTATTCTCTCCCTTGTTACCCTTCTGTCCTTAATGTATTTGCAAAAACTCTTTGGATTCCCCTGAATTCAATTTGCCAAAGCTATCTCATGTCCCCTTTTTGCCCGCATGATTTCCCTCTTAAGTATACTCTTACTTCCTTTATACTTTTCTAAGGATTCACTCCATCTATCCGGTCTATACCTTACATATGCTTCCTTTCGTTTCTTATTCAAACCCTCAATTTCCCTATACCTACCAGCCTTTCCTTTCACTCTTAAATGAATATACTTTCTCTGCATTCTCACTATGTTATTTCTAAAGACTTTGCATTTTCCAGCCGTTCCTTCGCCTGCAAACATCTGCCCCCAATCAGCTTTAGAAAGTTCTTGCCTAATAGCGTCAACATTGGCCTTTCTCCAATTTAGAACTTCACCTTTTAGATCTGGTCTATCCTTTTCCATTATTATTTTAAATCTAATAGAATTATGGTCACTAGCCCCAAAGTGCTCCCCCACTGGCACCTCACTCACCTGCCCTGCCTTATTTCCCAAGAGGGAGTAAAGTTTTTCAACTTCTCTAGCAGGTACATCCACATAGTGAATCAGAAAAGTGTCTTGTACACACATAACAAATTCCTCTCCATCTAAACCTTTAACACTATGGCAATCCCAGTCTATGTTTGGTAAATTAAAATCCCCTACCATAACTACCCTAATTTTCTTCCAGATAGCTGAGATCTCCTTTCAAGTTTATTCTCAATTTCCCTCTGAGTATTAGGATGTCTATAATCCAATCCCAGTAATGTCATCAATCCTTTCTTATTTCTCAGTTCCATCCAAATAACGTCCCTGGATGTATTTCCGGGAATATCCGCCCTCAGCACAGCTGCAATGCTATCCCTTAACAAAAATGCCATTCCCTCTCCTCTCTTGTCTCCCTTTCTGTCCTTCCTGTAGCATTTGTATCCTGGAACACTATGCTGCCCGTCCTGCCCTTCCCTGAACCATGTTTCTGTAATTGCTATGATATCCCAGTCCCATGTTCCTAACCATGCCCTGAGTTCATCTTCCTTCTCTGTTAGGCCCCTTACTTTGAAATAAATGCAGTTTAATTTATCACTCCTCCCTTGTCCCTGCCTGCCCTGACTGTTTGACTCGCTTCTGTTCTCAACTGTACCAGTATCAGATTGATCTCTTTCATCAGCAGCTCCCTGGGTCCACACCCCTCCACCCCACATTACCTTATTAGTTTAAATCTTCCAGAGCAGCTCTAGCAAATCTCCCTGCCAATATATAGGTCCCCTTCCAATTTAGGTTCAATCCATCTGTATTGTACAGATCACTGCTACCCTAAAAGAGATTGCAATGATCCAAAAATGTGAATCGTTCCCCACACACCAGCTCTTCAGCCTTGCATTCATCTGCTCTATCCTCCTATTCCTGCCCTCACTGGCTCGTCGCAACGGGAGTAATCCAAATATTACTACTCCCGAGGACCTGCTTTTCAAATTTCTGCCTAACTCTCTGTAATCTCCCTTCAGAATCTCAACCTTTTCCCTTCCTATGTCGTTGGTTCCAATGTGGACAATGACCTCTTGCTGGCCCCTCTCCCGCGTGAGAACATTCTGCACCCTCTCTGAGACATCCTTGATCCTGGCACCAGGGAAGCAGCATGCCATTCTGCTTTTACGCTGCTGACCACAGAAAGATCTGCTTGCACCTCGATCTAGAGAATCCCCTATTACAATTGGATCCCGACGTACCCCTCATTCCATTAGAGCCAGACTCAATACCAGAAACTTGGCTGTTCGTTCTGTGTTCCCCTGAGAATTTATCACCCACTACGTTTTCCAAAGCAGCATACCTGCTTGAAATGGGGAGATCCACAAAAGACTCCTGCAATAGCTCCCTGCCTCTCTTACCGTTCCTGGAGTTAACCCATCTACGTGACTGTATCTGAGACTTCCCCCCCTTCCAAAAGCTGCCATCCATCACATACTGTTGATGTTGCAAATTCATCATTGCTTCTAACTATCTCTCCAAATCTTATTTTTTTAAAAAATTGGATCAGCATTGTAGAGTGGGAGGTAAAAGATAGATTTAAAATAAAGGAGTTGTCAATAGCTGTTGTTTTAATATTCGCTGTGGGACTTAAATAATAAAATTGTTAGTTTTTACTTTAAATAGTCACATCTGGGATAATTCTTTGCCTCCCGAAATGTAACAATTTATGGCACAAGGTCAGCTTCTGTGTGTTGGGTTTAAATTTGCAGAGGGGTTTACCCCGTGTCATAACAACTGATCATTTTCAGCCCTATCTCATGGTTGATTGAA
>NC_057755.1:2813543-2819800 GCF_004010195.1 Chiloscyllium plagiosum | reverse complement strand
AGTGGCTATACAGTTCTGCAGATTAGAGGCAGCATTGGTAACTTTCCCAAAAGAGGGTTGTCTGATGACTCTGCAGCTGAAAGGTGAGACCCCTATAATCTCCACTAAAACCAACTCTGGGACAACTACTCTTTGCTACCTTCCCCCACCCTCCTCTCTGTCCTATCGCCTCCATCCCCACCCCCACTCAACTATTATACTCTATGCTACTTTCTCCCCACCCCCACCCCCGTCTCATTTATCTCTCCACTCTGCAGGCACCCTGTCTCTATGCCTGATGTAGGGCTTTTGCCCGAAATGTCAATTTTCCTGCTCCTTGGATGCTGCCTGACCTGATGTGCATTTCCAGCACCACTCTAATCTAGACTCAGATAAATCATTGGCTGAAGAGGTTGTGCAGTGTGCAGAGATTCAGCTTCTTGGATCATTGGGATCTTTTCTGGGACAGAAATAGCCTGTTCAAGGAAGGATAGGTTGCACCTGAACTGAAATGGGACCAATGTTCTGATGTGGAGATTTGTTAGTTCGATTTTGAGAGCCTATAAACTGTTTTTTTGGAGGGGAGCTTCCAAAGTAACAGTGAAAATAAAAAGAGAGATGAGGGATTCTGAGAGATAAAACATCGATGCATTTGGAAAGACAGGGGTTTGATTCGTAGTAGTCAGTCTGGCTTTTTGTGAGGGAGATCATGCCGAACAAATTTGTTAGAGTTCTTTGGTGAAGTAACCAGGATGGTTGATGAGGGCAGGGCAGTAGACGTAGTCTATATGGATTTCAGTGAGGCATTGGGTAAGGTTTCACATGATAGGCTGCTCTGGAAGGATGGATCGCATGGAATCCAGGGGACCTGTAAAATTGGATACACAATTGGCTTGATAGTAGGAATCCGAGTGTAATAGTGGAAGGACGCTTTCCTGATTGGAGGCTTGTGACTAGTGGAGTGCCTCAGCGGTCAGTGCTGGGCCCATTGCTGTTTATTATCAATATCAGTGATTTGGATGAGAATGTACAAGGCATGATTAGTAAGTTTGCAGATGACAGTAAATTAAGCGCTATCATGGACAGTGAGCAAGTTTATCAAACAATGCAGCAGGATCTTGATCTGTTGGGGAAATGGATTGAGAAATGGCAGATGCAATTTAATATAAATAAGTGTGAGGTATTGGATTTTGTAAAGTCACATCAAGGTAGGCGTTTCATGGTGAATGGTAGCTCCTTAAGGAGTGTAGTGGAACAACCGGACCTTGGAGTTCAGGTGCAAGGTTCTCAGAAAGTGGAGTCAAAGGTCGAAAGGCGAGTGAAAAAGGCTTTTGGCACACTGACCTTCATCAGTCAGAGCATTGAGTTTCGAAGTTGGGAAGTTACGTTGCAGTTAAACAGGACTTTGGTGAAGCCGCACTTGAAGTATTGTGATCAGTTTTAGTTATATTGCTGGAGGAAGGATGTTATTAAACTGGAAAGAGTGCAGAAGAAATTTACAACAATGTTGCCAGGACTCTCGGGACTGAGTTATAAGGAGAGTTTGGACAAGCTAGGACTTGTTTCTTTAGTGTTTCGGAGACTGAGGGTGGATCTTATAGAAGTCGACAAGATCATGAAAGGCATGGATAGGATGAATGCACTCAGTCGTTTTCCCAGGGTTGGGGAATCGAGGACTAGAGGACATCAATTTAAGGTTAAACACGAGAATAAAAGGGAACCTGAGGACCAGGTTTTTTTTTTACAAAGGGAGTGGTGCATATGGAATGTGTTGCCAGAGAAAGTGGTTAAGGTGGGTACATTAACAACATTCAAAAGGCATTTGGACAAATACACGGACAGGAAAGGTTTAGAAGTGCATGGGCCAAGTGCATGGAAATGGAGTTACCCTGGTTGGACATTTCGGTCGGCATGGACTAATTTGAGCCGAAAGACCTGACTCCATGCTGGAGAAATCGATGGCTCTATGAGGATGGTTCTGAAAGAATCAAACTACATTTAATTCGATGGCTGTATGAGGATGGTTCTGAAAGAATCAAACTACATTTAATTCTATGCAAAAGGTCTTACAAGTAAGGCTGATGTAATGAGGGTCTGTATGGGAGCATGGGACTGGGATGGTGCAGCTATTACAGAAACTTGGGCTGAGAGAAGGGCTGTACTGGCAGCTCAATGTTCTGGGTTTTAGGTGTTATCGGAATGATAGAAAGAGAAGCAAGAGAGAACGGGTGTGATATTTTTGATTATGGAAAACATTACTACTGTAATTCAGGAAGATATTTCTGAGAGATAATTTAGTGAAAATGTGTGGGCTGGAATTATAAATAAGAATGGAATGATAACCTTGATGGGATTGTATTATAGGCTCTCCAATAGTCAGAGGGAAATTTGAGAAATAAACATATAGAGATCTTAAATATGAGTAACAATAAGGCCATAATATGGGATTTTAAATTTCTAAACGTTGACTGGAACTGTTACAGTGTTAAAGTTTGATGGTGAAGAATTTGTTGAATGCATTCAGGATTTTTTTCTTTTTCACTATGTGAATGATCCTACGAGAAACAAGGCAAGTGACTGCAGTGTTAGTCTGGGAACACTTTGTGACTGGTGATCAGAATACTATTATTTGCAATATAGTTATGGAAAAAGCATACGTTTTCCATGTAAGTTGAAGTTCCAAATTGAAGTAAGACAAATTTTAAGGATATGAAACAAGAACTTTCAAAAGTTGATTTTAGAAGACTGCAAGTAAGGAGATGACTGACAAGTAGGAGGGCTTCAAAAGGTAAGGCTGGTAAGGTTAGGGAACAATGGATGAATTAAAGTGTTAAATTTCTAGTCAAGAATAAAAAATCATTATGTATTAGATAATTGGGATTACCTGAATCTCTTGAAGGGTAAAAGCGTATAGGGACATTCTTAAGAAGCAAATTAGGAAGGTAAAGAGGAAATATCATATAGCCTTGGTAAAACAGGATAAAGGTAATTGAAAATTATTTTACAAATACATTAATCACACGAGGGCAACTAGAGCAGGAACTCTTAAAGATCAACAAGTCAACTTTGTGTTGAACCTCAGGAGATGGGAGAGATATTAAATGAATAATTCACTTAAACATGAATAACACTTTTCACTGTTGAGAAAGAAATGGAGGCAAAAGTACCCAGGTAAATAAATATTGAATTTTTGAGAACAGTTCATATCACAGAAGAGGTAGTGCTGGAGGTCTTAGAAAACATAAAGGTAGATGAAGCTCCAGGAGTTGATCAGATGTGTCCCAGGACGCTGTGGGAAGTTATGGAGAAAATTGCAAGGGCATGAGCAGAAATATATGTATCATCATGGACCAAGAACCAGAAGACTGGAAGCTGGCTAACATTATGCCATAGTTTATAAAGTGATGTAACAAGTAGGCTGGGAAATATAGACTAGTGAGTCTGGCATCGAATGTAGTTAAGTTGTTGGAAATGATTCTGAAGGATGGGATTCATGTATATTTGGAGATTCAAGGATTGATTATGAATAGTGAGCATGATTTTGTGTGAGGAAAATAGTGTCTCACAAACTTGATTGCGCTTTTAATGGACCAAACAAAACAATTGACCCAGCAGTCTGTCTGACATAACCTACATAGCTGTCCGACAGAACATTGAACGTGCAAAGCTGAGTGACCCAACAGAGAACCTGCACAGCTGTATGACCCTACAGAGAGCCTGCACAGCTGTGTGACCGAGCAGTGACCCTGCACAGCTGTGTGACCAAGCAGTGATCCTATACAACCATGTGACCAAGCAGTGACCCTGCACAGCTGTGTGACGCAGCTGTGACCCTGCACAGTCATGTGACCAAGCAGTGACCCTGCACAGCTGTGTGACCCAGCAGTGATCCTGCACAGCTGTGGCCAAGCAGTGACAATGGACAGCTGTGGCCAAGCAGTGACACTGCACATCTGTGTGGCCAAGCAGTGATCCTGTACAGCTGTGGCCAAGCAGTGACCCTGCACAGCTGTGTGACCCAGCAGTAACCCTGCACAGCCATATGACCAAGCAGTGATCCTGTACAGCTGTGTGACCCAGCAGTGATCCTGCACAGTTGTGTGACTAAGAAGTGATCCTGTACAGCCATGTGATCCAGCAGCGATCCTGTACAGCTGTGTAACCAAGCAGTGACCCTTCTCAGCTGTAACCAAGCAGTGACCCTGCACAGCCATGTGAACAAGCAGCGATCCTGTACAGCTGTGTGACCAAGCAGTAATCCTGCATAGTTGTGTGACTAAGCAGTGATCCTGCACAGCCATGTGATCCAGCAGCGATCCTGTACAGCTGTGTAACCAAGCAGTGACCCTGCTCAGCTGTAACCAAGCAGTGACCCTGTACAGCCGTGTGACCAAGCAGTGATCCTGTACAGCTGTGTGACCCAGCAGTGACCCTGCACAGCCGTGTAACCCTGCACAGCTGTGTGATCTGGCAGTGATCCTGTACAGCTGTGTGACCAAGCAGTGACCCTGCACAGCCATGTGATCCAGCAGCGATCCTGTACAGCTGTGTAACCAAGCAGTGACCCTACACAGCCATGTGACCAAGCAGGGACCCTGCACAGCTGTGTGACGAAGCAGTGACCCTGCACAGCCATGTGACCCAGCAGTGATCCTGTACAGCCATGTGACCAAGGTGTGATCCTGTACAGCTGTGTGACCAGGCAGTGACCCTGCACAGCCATGTGACCAAGCAGGGATCCTGTACAGCTGTGTGACCCATCAGTGACTCTGCACAGCCATGTGACCCAACAGTGATCCTGTACAGCCATATGACTAAGCAGTGACCCTGCGCAGCCATGTGACCCAGCAGTGATCCTGTACAGCCATGTGATCAAGGTGTGATCCGGTACAGCTGTGTGGCCAAGCAGCGATCCTGCACAGCTGTGTGACCAAGCAGTGACCCTACACAGCCATGTGACCAAGCAGTGATCCTATACAGGTGTGTGACCAAGCAGTGACCCTGCACAGCCATGTGACCAAGCAGTGACCCTGCACAGCCATGTGACCCAACAGTGATCCTGTACAGCTGTGTGACCAAGCAGTGACCCTGCACAGCCGTGTAACCTTGCACCGCTGTGTGAGCCAGCAGTGATCCTGTACAGCAGTGTGACCCATCAGTGACCCTGCACAGCCATGTGACCCAGCAGTGATCCTGTAGAGCTGTGTGACCCAGCAGCGACCCTGCACAATTGTGTGGCCAAGCAGTGACGCTGAGCAGCGGTTTGACCCAGCAGCGACCCTAGACAGCTGTGTGACACTACAGTGACCCTGCACAACTGTGTGAGCCAGCCGTGACCCTGCACAGCTGTGTGACCCAGTAGTGACCCTGGGGACCTAACTGCTTCTGCTCTTTGGTTTCAAAATCTCATCCAAGAAAGAGAAACAGTGAAATTCACAGCTGAACTTAGAGAAATTTGTATGAGGGTGCTGACAGCAGATGAATGGCTAAGTGGTTAGTTTTTGAGACGTAACCTTATTTGTGTTTGTCTTGAGTATCTACCTTACTGAGGTGAGGCGATGTGTTTTGATTATATGTTTTTATTGCAATCTGTCCCTTGTTTAAACTTTAAAGACCTAAAATAGTTTGGAGCTGTAAAACTGTGCCATTTTCTGTTTCTGTAGATTAAGGTGCAAAGATGGCCTTTATTAGTGATGTGTTTTTCCTGTCGGATTCAAAGATTAAGCAGATTGGCTTAATCGCAGTCATTGAGAAAATGTAAGAGTTCATATTGAAGGATGTGGATATGGGATTTCACAAAGTCAACATGGATTGATGAAAGAGAAATCGTGTTTTACAAACATATGGGAATTCCTTGAAGATAAACTCAGAATAGATAAGGAACATCAAGTCGATGTAATGCATTTGGGTTTTCAGAAATGTTTAGGTAGTGTCCCAGAAAGCAAATTAGTTTTGCAAAATCAAAGCAAGTGGGATTGGGGTATTATACTGACCTGGACTGAGAATTCATTAACAAACAGAAAGCAGAATGTGTATTTTTTGGAGTGGAAGGTACTGATGAGTGTGGTTCAATAAGGATCACAGTTTGGGTTCCAGCTATTCACCAATAGCTGTGGTGATTTTGTTTTCATTCATGACAGTAAATACTGGGACATGCCTCGACAGTACTCTCAGTTCTTTTGTTTATTTATTAATTCGATAATCAATGTGACAGGATATTTCATCATCTCCCTGACTTGCTCTCTGAACTTCGATTGAGTTGCCACATAAACAAATGT
>NC_057755.1:2803900-2813112 GCF_004010195.1 Chiloscyllium plagiosum | reverse complement strand
GGGAAATAATAAGAGCTAATCTGCCACAGAATAACCTCAGTGATAATAACAAATAGATCTGCTATCGCCATGGCTACCAGGTAAAGACAGGTGCAGGTTGAGAGGCCGCACTTTCCTCGGGACAGAATCAGAATTGAAAGTAAATTAAATTGCCCGTAGTGTGAGGTAAGGGGTACATGTAGGGGTATGGGTGGGTTGCGCTTCGGCGGGTCGGTGTGGACTTGTTGGGCCGAAGGGCCTGTTTCCACACTGTAAAGTAATCTAATCTAATCAAAAACTGCATGAGAAATAAGAGAACAGAAAGTGTTAAATTGCAGATTGAATAAATTAGCAATTTTTCAGAAGATTTGTAGCTCAGGTTGAGCATCTGGTTCTAAGGTTGCTCGCTGAGCAATAAGGTGTGTTGTCAGACATTTTATCACCATACATGGTAACATCATCAGTGAGTGTCCGGTGAAGTGCTGGTGTTATGTCCCACTTTCTATTTATATTTCTTGGTTTCTTAGGATGAGTGATATCATTCCTGGTTCTTTTTTTCTCTTAGAGGATGGTAGATGGGGTTCAAATCGATGTGTTAATTGATGGAGTTCCAGTTAGAATGCCATGCCTCCAGGAATTCTAATGTGTGTCTCTGTTTAGCTTGTACTAGGATGGATGTGTTGTCCCAGTCAAAGTGGTGTCCTGCTTCACCTGTATGAAAACATACTAGCGATAGTACGTCATATCTATTTGTGGCTCATTGGTGTTCATGTATCCCGATGGCTAGGTTCCTGCGTGTTTGTCTGAGGGAGTGTTTGTGACACTCCCTGCATGATATTTGTAAGTGGCATTCATTTTGTTAGTTGTAACACCAACGATTCACTGGAAACTCAAGGATGATGGTGACGAAACATCTGAAAACAAAGCTTCCAGCTCAGCGATCAAACTTACAACCAGAACAACAAGCAAAATGAATGTAACTTACAAAATACTATGCAGGGAATGTAACAAAAACTACATTAGACAAACAGGCAGAAAACTAGCCACCAAGATACATGAACGTCAACTAGCCACTAAAAGACATGACCCACTATCACTAGTATCTTTTTATACAGGTGAAGCAGGGCACCATTTTGCCTGCGACAGCACATCCATCCGAGGACAATCTAAACAGTGATATACACGAGAATTCTGAGGTGCATGGAATTCTAACCAGAACTCTAGTAATTAAAACATCGACTTGGAGTCCATATACCATCATCTGTGGGAATGAACCGGAAGAGGTAGCACTCGCCCTAAGAAAAAAGATACATAAATAGAAAGTGGGACATAACGCCAGCACTTTACCTGAGGCTCACTGATGAAGTTACCCAGAATGGTAACGAAACATCTGAAAACAAACCTTCCAATTCAGCAAGCAAACTTATAACCAAGAACAACAGGGACTGTAACAAAAACTATATCAAACAAACAGGCAGAAAACTAGCTACCAGGATGCATGAACAACAACAAGCCACAAAAAATATGACCCACTATCACGAGTATCTTTTTATCTATTTGTGGCTCATTGGTGTTCATGTATCCCGATGGCTAGGTTCCTGCGTGTTTGTCTGAGGTAGTGTTTGTTACACTCCCTGCATGATACTTGTAAGTGGCATTCATTTTGTTAGTTGTAACACCAATGATTCACTGGAAACTCAAGGATGATGGTGACGAAACATCTGAAAACAAAGCTTCCAGCTCAGCGAGCAAACTTACAACCAGAACAACAAGCAAAATGAATGTAACTTACAAAATACTATGCAGGGAATGTAACAAAAACTACATTAGACAAACAGGCAGAAAACTAGCCACCAAGATACATGAACGTCTACTAGCCACAAAAAGACATGACCCACTATCACTAGTATCTTTTTATACAGGTGAAGCAGGGCACCATTTTGCCTGCGACAGCACAACCATCCGAGGGCAACCTAAACAGTGACATGCACGAGAATTCTGAGGTGCATGGAATTCTAACCAGAACTCTAGTAATTAACACATCGACTTGGAGTCCATATACCATCATCTGTGGAAATGAACCGGAAGAGGTAGCACTCGCCCTAAGAAACAAGATACATAAATAGAAAGTGGGACATAACGCCAGCACTTTACCTGAGGCTCACTGATGAAGTTGTGAGGAGAAAGTGAGGTCTGCAGATGCTGGAGATCAGAGATGGAAATGTGTTGCTGGAAAAGCGCAGCAGGTCAGGCAGCATCTAGGGAACAGGAGAATCGACGTTTCGGGCATTAGCCCTTCTTCAGGAATGAGGAAAGTTGGTCCAGCGACTGTCAGTGTGGATGTTACACGTTCTCCCCGTGTCTCCATGGGTTTCCTTCGGGTGCTCCAGTTTCCTGCCACAGTCCAACGATGTGCAGGTCGGGCAAATTGGCCAAGCTAGATTGCCCATAGTGGGAGGTGTATTAGACAGAGGGAAATGGGTCTGGGTGGGTTACTCTTCAGAGGGTCGGTGTGGACTTGTTGGGCCGAAGGGCCTGTTTACACACTGTAGGGAATGTAATCTAATAATCTAAAAAAACATTAGCACTTCACTGGAGGCTTACTGATACGTTACCTAATATGGTGATGATGCATCGGAAAACACATCCTCCAGCTCAGATTGTATAAATCTCTGCACATGACTCAAACAGTGAGGATAGCTTTTTTCTTCGCACCACTAAAAGTTTTAATTTCATGTATTTTGTGGGTTCACAATTGCCACTAAAGGCATTCTATTATTGACACATTCCAGGATAGTTTTTAACTGGCCAAGACTGAGATTCTGCACTAACACATATCCTCCACAAATGATGCCTCTTCCCACTTGCAGGCTGTCCAAAGGGTTTCTTGCCCCATGACAAGTTTGGAGCCTGGAGAGATTTAGAGACTGTGTAAGATTGGACTGGATCCATAAATCAGACTCACCTGAGAAACAGAAGCAGACCGTTTCTTGTTCGAGTCCAGTAAGTAGTACCAGAATCCTCCTCAGTTTGGGTTTGCCAAGTGGCATATTCCCCTCAGGATTAAAACTCCTACCCTGGATCCTATCTCTCAGAAGCAGTTCTGAGGCAGAGACATACTGGACCCGAAGTGTTAACTCTGTTTCTTCCCCCTGGAATGCTGCGTGGTCTATTGAATTCTCTACGCTGACACACAGTTCTCATTAAAAAACAGATCCCTCCATGTGTCTTGGATTTGACACCGATTCCCAACTCAGGGTACAGAACTCAATCAAGAACAGGAAACCACTCCTGTCAGACTTGAGAAACAGACACTAGCTCCTGAAGAGGTGTGTATCACGAGAACACTGATGTCATATGTGACAATTTACTGAATACTGTTATTTAATCAAATTGCTCTGAAATATTACCGCTGAGGTGGAATTTGAACGCATTCAAAGAGTTAAAGAGTCATAGAGATGTACAACATGGGACATGGAAACAGACCCTTCAGTCCAACTCGTCCATGCTGACCAGATATCCTAACCTAACATTGTCCCACTTGCCAGCACCCGGCCCTTATCCCTCCAAACCCTTTCTATTCATATACCCATCCAAATGCCTCTTAAATGTTGCAATTGTACCAGCCTCCACCACTTCCTCTGGCAGCTCATTCCATACACGCACCACCCTCTGCTACTTTAATGCTACTTTCAATGATCCATACCCATTTACATCTAGGTACCTCTGCTCTTTCACTCCCTTTAGAATTGCTCCCTATTTTATAGTTGCTCACTCCACTAACTTGTGTTATGACACAGGCTAAACAACCTACTAATTTCAACCTGCTGAACAAAAATGGTTTAACCCATGCCATAATCCTTGTGGTTCAGAGTGGGGGCCTTACCACTTCACCACAAGGGCTCTAGCGAGTCAGGATTAAACCACCAATACATTCAAAATGTCTGCCTGAATAAATGACATCAATGTTCGAGTGTCTGTATAATTGTGAGCACTAGATCAGAATGTAACATCATCCTTCGCAAAGCACAGAGAGCAACTCTTAACCAGATTTACAAAGCCTCAATAGGTTAAGTCACTTACCAGGAAGGCTAATGATAGCAAGAATCACATGGAATAATTTATTGATAATACCAAATGTTTCAAGCATTTCCTCTGGAAAGTGATCTGTGCTTTCGTGCTGCAGTCAATCTCTCTGCATCAAACACTGACGTCTCACGTTTCCAAACCCAATCCTTTATGCCACGGGGAGCGCCTAGGGATTTTGAGGTTGCAACACTGTTCAAATTAGTGTTTCTTGTGAACAAATAGATTATGACAACGCCCATTAAGGGCTTCAGTAAATATATATGTATTTCTCAAATTCAGTTTTAAATATTGGACAATTCTGATCATATTAATTGATGAAATGAGAAGCTTTATTCCAGACGCAATGTTGTATTCCACTCAAACATTCCCATCTCTAAATCTCATAGTGTTCCAAATATATCCTTCTCCGGAGAATGCACACTCAGAAACTGGCTCTCTCATTGAGCTGATTAGCTGGTTTGCAATGTAGAGAAATACAGATCCCACACTAGCTGAAGTTAGCCTGAAGGACTTTCCATCTCACCTCACCGGTATTGCGTCAATAAATGCCAGACTATGGTA
The DNA here is from genome assembly GCF_004010195.1 of Chiloscyllium plagiosum. Classification (NCBI taxonomy): domain Eukaryota; kingdom Metazoa; phylum Chordata; class Chondrichthyes; order Orectolobiformes; family Hemiscylliidae; genus Chiloscyllium; species Chiloscyllium plagiosum. Next base: position 2,808,483 of record NC_057755.1, on the reverse strand, counting down.
ATCTCTAACAAGAAAGACTTAAACAATCATCCTTTCATTTTCTATATGGTTCCCATCGCTGAATCGTTAACTGTCAAGATCTCGGGGTAACAATTAACTCGATAATGAACTGGAGTAGCCATGTAAATACAATGGTGACAGAGCAGATCAGAGCCCAAGAATCCTGCAGTGAACAACACAACGACTCTTTGACTCTAAGTCATCAGCATAGCCAAAACAGCAAGGCATGGTTGTTGGCAGGCCATTTGTCTAAATGTTCAACAGTGCTTGATAGCTCTGTGTCAGTGAATTGTTCGGTGTGTCCCATGTACTTCCTAGTTGTCCTACAGTCATAGTCATAGAGATATACAGCACAGAAACAGGCCCTTCGGTTCAACTGGTTCATGCCCACCAGATATCCCAAATTAATCTCATCTATTTGCCAGCATTTAGCCCATATCCCTCTAAACCCTTCCTATTCATATATCCATCCAGATGCCTTTTAAATGTTGTAATTGTATCAGCCTCCACCTCTTCGTCTGCAAGCTTATTCCATATACACGCCACCCTCTGCGTGAAAAGGTTACCTCTTAGACTCCTTCTAAATCTTTGCTCTTTCACCTTAAACCTATGCCCTTTCATAGTGGACTCCTAGTCCCTAAGAAACAGACCTTAGCTGTTTACCCTATACATTCCCGTCATGATTTTATGAATTTCAGTAAGATCACAGTGGTTAGCACTGCTGCCTCACAGCGCCAGAGACCTCGGTTCAATTCCCGACTCAGGTGACTGACTGTGTGGAGTTTGCATATTCTGCCCGTGTCTGTGTGGGTTTCCTCCGGGTGCTCCGGTTTCCTCCCACAGTCCAACGATGTGCAGGTTAGGTGAATTGGCCATGCTAAATTGTCCGTAGTGTTAGTTAAAAAGAGGTACATGTAGGCGTATGGGTGGGTTGCGCTTCGGCGGGTCGGTATGGACTTGTTGGGCCGAAGGGCCTGTTTCCACACTGTAAATAATCTAATCTAATCTAATCACCCCTCGGTCTCCAATGCCACAGGGAAAATAGCCCCAGCCCATTCAGTCTCTCTCTATAACTGACTTCTCGAACCCTGGCAACATCGTTATAAATCTTTCCTGCAGATTTTCAGTTGAGCAACATCATTCTTATAGGAAGAAAAACAAAATTACACGCAGTATTCAGAAAGTGGTCCAAGCAATGTCCTTTACAGTGTCAGCATGACCTCCCAACTCTTTATATTTAATGTACTGATTAATGAAGGTAAGCATTCCCCGGCAGTGTGGAGGACACAATGAGTGAGCTTTTGAAGATGGTGGGAGCATGTTCGGCCGTCCACTCTAGGCTGGCCACATTTTTATCTTTTCTCTGATTCTGGTCATTTCTTTTTCCTTACCCTCTGAAGTTCTGCAGAGAGGCAACAGTGACGATGGTATCGTGGGAAGTGTGGCAGGAGACGGGCTCCTGAGGAGTGCCAGCTGGATGTCTGGTGCATGGAAGTGGCTGTGGGTCTGAGGCTAACAAGGCCAGAGCAAGCCCGAAGTATTGATAAGGGAGGCATCTGTGACATCGAGAGTGGGAAGACAGAGATTTCCCAGAGAGTGGGCCAAAATGGTGGGGATTAAACCCTCACAGGAAATGCCCTTAAGAAAGTCTGCAGGGAACATTCATGTCAATAAATGCCAGACTACAACATTTACCTTTATTTCAATATTTTGCCATTTAACAATACGGACGACTGTAATGTTAACATTTAACTTCATTTCTTGATTTTTCTACTTACAATAAGATCAATGGGGATGCTTTGTTTTTGATTTTGTGTCTGTGTTACTACTTGTACCTCAGTTTTGCACCAAGGTACCTTTATACCAAAGATGGTGCCGTACTTGATAACATTAAACACTTTTCACTGCACTCCTGTACTTCTGTACTTGTGGACACATGATAATAAGGGGAGAAAGTGAGGTCTGCAGATGCTGGAGATCAAAGTTGAAACTTTATTGCTGGAACAGCACAGCAGGTCAGGCAGCATCCAGGGAACAGGAGATTCGACGTTTCGGGCACAGGCCCTTCTTCAGGAATGATTCCTGAAGAAGGGCCTGTGCCCGAAACGTCGAATCTCCTGTTCCCTGGATGCTGCCTGACCTGCTGTGCTGTTCCAGCAATAAAGTTTCAACACATGATAATAAAGCTTAAATATAAAGATTAATCAAATACCAAACACCTTCTTCACGATGCTATCTACCTGTGACTCCATTTTCAAACATCTATGAATGTGTATTCCAAGGTCTCTTTGTTCAGCAACACTCCCCAGGACCTTCCCATTAAGTACATAAGTCCTGCCATAATTAGCCTTTCCAAAATGCAGTAACTCACATTTATCTAAATTAATTGAGTGGTAATAGTAGGGAATTTTAACGTTTCAAACACAGTCGAGGACAGCCAGAGTGTTAAGGGTTGAGATGGAGAGGAAATTGTTAAGTGTGTACAAGAAAGGTTTCTGATTCAGTATGCAGATGTAGGTACGTGCAGGCTCAAAACATGACTTACTCTCAGGAAATAAGGCTGGCCAGGTGACTGAGGTGTCAGTGGGGGGCACTTTGTGGCCAGCGACCATAAATCTATTAGTTTTAAAATTGGCCAATTTTGCAAGTACCTGGCAAGAACTTTCAACGTTGTCTGCAGGGAAATGTTTGTAGGTGAAGCGATGATTAGAAAATGGGAAGCCTCCTAAAATGAGATAACAAGGGTCCAGAGATAGTATGTTCCTGTTTGGATGAAAGGCAAGAGTAGTAGGTGCAGGAATACTGGATGATGGTAAAAATTGAGGTTTTGGTAAAAAGGAGGATGCATATGTCAGGGATAGACAGCAGAGATCGAGTCAATAGGTATAAGAGTATGAGGGGAGTTGGAGTATACTTAAGAGAGAATGGATGTAGGTTTGCTCGCTGAGCTGGAAGGTTCCTTTTCAGACATTTCGTCACCATACAAGGTAGCATATTCAGTGAGCCTCCGAATGAAGCACTGGTGTTTTCGCACTGGTGTTTTCGCTGACTTTCGAATTTGTTTGAGTTTCCTTGGGTGGGTGATGCAATTTCCTGTGGTGACATAATTTCCTGTAGTGATGTCATTTCCTGTTCTTTTTTACAAGTTTGGTAAATCTTCTCAAAACTTGTTAACTTAAGAGGGATATGGCAGGGCAAAAAGCGGACGTGAGATATCTTTGGCAAAAAGGGTTAAGGAGAATTCGAACGGATTTGGCAAATATATGAAGGACAGAATTGTAACACAGGAGAAAATAGGACTCCTGAAGCATCATGTGGCAACCTGTGTGTGGCAATGCAGGAGACGTGAGCAATAGTAAACGAGCATTTTGCATCTTTGCTTACTACGCAGAAAGGCATGGTAGATACAGAATGTAGGGAAACAGATGGTGACATCTTGAAAAATGCCCAGATTGCATCAGAAGTGATGCTGGATATCTTAAAAATCATGAGGTTAGATAAATCCCCCGCACCTAATGAGGTGTCCTCCCAATCTCTTTGGGAAGCTAGGGAACTGATTGCCGGGGGACTTGCTGAGACATTTGTATCATTGACAGTAGGTGAGGCGCTGGAAGACTGGAGGTTGGCAAACATGGTGCCAGTATTTAAGAAAGGTGAGAAGGTGCAACCAGGGCAGTGTAGAGTGGTGAGCCTGACATTCGTAGTGGGCAAGCTGTGAGAGTGAATCTGCAGGGGCAGGATTTACGTGTATTTGGAGTGGCAAGGACTGATTAGGGGCAGTTGACATGCCTTTGTACATGCGCTATCATGTCTCACCAACTTAACTGAGTTTTTTGAAGAAGTATCAAAGAGGATGGATGAGGCAGAACAGTGAACGTGATCGATATGGACTTCAGGAAGGTGTTCAAACTGGTTTGTCATGGTAGACAAATTCATAAAGTTAGCTGGCATTGAACTCAGGGAGACCCAGCTATTTGGGTGCAAAACTGGCTTGTAGGTGGAAGACAGAGAGTGGTGGTGTTGGCTCGCTTTTCAGACTGGAAGCCTGTGGCCAGTGGTGTGTGAGTGGAATTGATGCTGGATTCACAGCTTTTTGTCATTGATATGAATAGTTTGAAATTGACAATTTACATTCTCGTTCGTAAGTTTGCAGATGACACCAAATATAAAATGAGATTTGACAGGGAAGAAGATTGATCACATGGGCCAATGATCCGAGCAGTCGCAGATAGAGTTTAATTTAGATGAATGTGAGGTGCTACACTTTGAAAGGCAAATCAGAGCAGGACATACACAGTTATTGATAAGGTCCTGGATATTGTTGCTGAATAAGGAGACCTTGGAGTGCAAGATCATAGATCATTGAAAATGATTTCTGAGATAGAGAAGATGTTGATGACAATATTTGGTATACTTTGCTTTATTGATCAGAGCACTGAATATAGGAATTGGGAGATCATGTTGTGGCCGTGCAGGACATTGGTTAGGCCATATTTAGAATATTGTGTGCAGTTCTAGTCTCCCTCCAAGAATGTTAGAAAATTTGAAAAGTTTCAGAAGAGATGTTGCCAGGTTTGGAATAT
>NC_057755.1:2781896-2803400 GCF_004010195.1 Chiloscyllium plagiosum | reverse complement strand
GTTGATGGTGCTGTCAGTTTGGATGGCTCTGTGAGCTGTTTCTCTCCCTCTCTCCCTCTCTGGATCCTTGAGGGTTTTCACCTCCGACCACCTGCTGTGCAGTGGTGTTGGGAAGCCAGCAGAGCACTTTCAACACAAGGGAGCTTGATGGCACTATTTTGACTCTTCACCCTATGACAGGAAATTTCTGATTAGACTGCATTGGAGTAACAGCCCATTGTAATTGGGCAGTTTACTGCCTAAAAATAGGAAACTTGTCGAATTGGATTAAAATTAGCTAAAACACCTGGGACCTATGAGAGCAAAAAAGCCAACAATATTCAAAAAAATCAGATTTTATTGATAATGGAACTGCAACAGTTTTGGCTAAAACTTGAGACAGGGAGAGGTACAAGTTGTTCTCAATTTCTCTTCCATGTTAAACCGAGAAAGACCAGCTTTTTATACTTAAAAATATATCAATAGTTGACAGAAATTATCATTAGACGTTTGTCATTCATTAGGCCAATACATTGAATTTTGATCTGTGTTGTCCTTTTATTTAACAGATATTTTAATTAAGCTTTTCTTTTCTTACAAAACCATAAAAAGAAAGATAAATTACAACACCAGCAAACATTACTCTATATACATATGACAACTGAAAAATGATAAACAAAAACCCACAACAGCAACATAACCAAAACACAACGATACCCAAAACAGAAAAATCAATAAAGGTAGTTAATGAATAAATAAACAAACAACACAGCTTAGCACAACAAAATATTACCTCTCAACATCACAAAATGTTCCAGAGTCTTCCTTCAAGGGCATCAAGTACACAAAATCAGAACGCCATGGCTACTCAAAAGCCCAAGTTAAAATGGCAGATAAATCTGCATCTGAGCAGTCCAGAAAGGGGTGCCATATCCGATAAAAAAAATTCTGTTTTCTGCTGAAAAGTTCCAAGGCATTTGTTCCATAATAAGTCTATGCAAGCTCAAAAACCTAGTGGGGGGAGTTCTGAAACCCAATACATTAAAATATTTTTCCTAGCGCACAAAGTGAGGATATTAGAAAGTTTTTTTTCCCTGTGAGCATCCATAGAGAGTATACTGGGTAGTCCCATGAGAAGCGAGATCGTGGCCCATCTTAACCTCAGCCCTCAAGACCCTCTCTATGACCTCTGCCACAGATCTCCAATATGCACGGAGCCTGTGGCACACCATAAACAATGAGTGAGTGTACCGATGTTTACCTTACACACAGGACAAAAGGGGGATGCTCCCATCTTAAATTTGAGAGACGGTCTTGGGCCAAACGGACCCTGGACAAAATCTTTAACTGCATGGCATGGATCCTATTACAAGTCAAGATCTTCTCGCATTCTCACACATATGCCCCCATGCTACCATAGAAAACTCAACCACTAATTCCCTCTCCCAAACCTCACAAAGCGGCTTATCATCTTCTGAAGGATCGTTCCCCAGCATACGATAAAGCGTACTAATAAAGAGAGTACTTTCAGTATAAAGTTCCCTCTTCTCCATAATAGATCTGCAGCGGATGGTCAAGAGCGTGGTTCCTTTCTGAATAAAATCCCTGACCTGAAAAAAAGTGAAAAAACTCTTTGCTAACTAGACAATGTTTACAAATTATTTGGTCAAACGATATTATTATTTCACCTTCAGATAAATCAGCCAAACAAAAGATTCCCCAAGCTGCCCAGAGCTTAAATCCAGGGTCCATTAACCCCTGTTGAAAACCCAACATATCCACTAAAGGGGTAAGAAATGACGTTTTGCACATATTACCCTCCTTCTGCCACATTCTCCTCCGTCCCTTAACAGTCAGATTATGGCAATATTCCATGACCGTCTTCATTTTATCCAAGAATAAAAGGCTGGTGAGGGTACATTTTGACAGGGAGGTCTCAATATCTAGACACATTGATGTTGGGTCTTTACAGGCCCAATCACAAACAAACGATAGAAGAGAATTTAATTGGTATCTTCTAATATCTGGGAAATCCACTACCCCCAACCGATAAGACAACTGTAGTTTAGACAACTTGATAAGAAGCCGACTATGGCACACAAACAAACGATAGAAGAGAATTTAATTGGTATCTTCTAATCTCTGGGAAATCCACTACCCCCAACCGATAAGACAACTGTAGTTTAGACAACTTGATAAGAAGCCAACTATGGCACCAAATAAACGAGCCAAGTCCTCTTTTTAAAATGGAAATTATGTTTATGAAATTTGTTAAAATTCTTTGGTAGAGTAACATATGTTGTGAACAATGGAACCCTTTGCTGTAACGTGCTTGGATTTTCAGAAGGCATTTGACAAGGTTTCATACATATGGTTATTGCACAAAGTAGGAGGTCGTCATGTAAGGGGTAACATGATAGTATGGAGATAAGGTTGGCGGCCAGAGAGAAAACATAGAGTATGCACAAATGTGTCTTTTTGAGCCTGGCAGGATGTGACAAATGGCGTCCCACAGGTGTCACTGCTTGAGCCCTCAACTGCTTTACAATTTGACATAGAGTCGTAGAGACGTACAGCATGGAAACAGACCCTTTGGTCCAACCTGTCCATGCTGAACAGATATCCCAACCCAATCTAGTCCCACCTGCCAGCAACCGGCCCATATCCCTCTAAACACTTCCTATTCATATACCCTTCCAAATGCCTCTTAAATGTTGCAATTGTACCAGCCTCCACCACTTGCTCTGCCATGTCATTCCATACACATACCACTATCTGTGTGAAAAAGTTACCCCGTAGGTCTCTTTTATATCTTTCCCCTCTCACGCTAAATCTATGTCCAAGGAGCTATGAACCTGCACTCCAAGGTCTCTTTGTTCAGCAACACTCCCTAGGACCTTACCATTAAGTGTGTACTTCCTGCTAAGATTTGCTTTCCCAAAATGCAGCACCTCACATTTATCTTAATTAAACTCAATCTGCCACTTCTCTGCCCACCTGGTCAATATACTGCTGTAATCTGAGGTCACCCTCTTCGCTGTCCATAACACCTCCAATTTTGGTGTCTTTGCAAACTTATTAACTGTAACTCTTATGCTCACATCCAAATCATTTATGTAAATGACAAAAAAGTAGAGGATCCAGCACTGATCCTTGTGACACTCCACTGGTCACAGCCCTCCAATCTGAAAAACAACCCTCCACCACCACCCTCTGTCTTCTATCTTTGAGCCAGTTCTGTATCCAAATGGCTAGTTCTCCCTGTATTCTGTGAGATCTAACCTTGCTAATCAGTCTCCCATGGGGAATCTTGTCGAACGCCTGAGGTCCATATGGATCACATGTACCACTCTGCCCTCATCAATCCTCTTTGTTACTTCCTCAAAAAACTCAATCAAGTCTGTGAGACATGATTTCCCACGCACAAAGCCATGTTGATTATTCCTAATCAGTCCTTGCCTTTCCAAATATATGTATATCCTGTCCCTCAGCATTCCCTCCAACATCGTGCCTACCAACGAGTTCAGGTTCATTGGTCTATAGTTCCCTGGCTTGTCCTAACCACCCTTCTTAAACAGTGGCACCACATTAGCCAACCTCCAGTCTTCCTGCATCTCACCTGTGACTATTGATGATACAAATATCTCAGCAAGCGGTCTAGATTAGATTACATACAGTGTGGAAACAGGCCCTTCGGCCCAACAAGTCCACATCAACCCGCTGAAGCGTAACCCACCCATTCCCGTACATTTACCCCTTTACCTAACACTACGGGCAATTTTAGCATGGCCAATTCACCTGACATGACATCTTTGGACTGTGGGAGGAAACCGGAGCACTAAGGAGGAAACCCACGCAGACACGGGGAGAACGTGCAAACTCCACACAGTCAGTCGCCTGAGGTGGGAATTGAACCCGGATCTCTGGCGCTGTGAGGCAGCAGTGCTAACCACTGTGCCACCGTGCCGCCCACGGAAATCTAGCAATCACTTCTCTAGCTTCCCACAGAGTTCTCGGGTACACCTGATCAGGTCCTGGGGATTTATCCATCTTTATGCATTTCAAGACATCCAACACTTCCTCCTCTGTAATTTGGGCATTTTGCATGGTGTCACCATCTATTTCCCTACAGTCTATGTCTTCCATATTCTTTTCCACAGCAAATACTGATGCAAAATACTCATTTATTATCTCCCCCATTTTCTGCGGCTCCACAGAAAGGCGCCTTGCTGGTTTTTGAGGGGCCTATTCTCTCCCTAGTTACCCTTTTCTCCTTAACGTATTTGTAAAAACGCTTTGGATTCTATTTAATTCTATTTGCCAAAGCTATCTTATGTTCCCTTTTGCCCTCCTGATTTCCCACTTTTGTATACTCCTCCTGCCTTTATACTCTTCTAAGAATTCACTCGATCTATCCTGTCTATACCTTACATAAGGTTCCTTCTTTTTCTTAAATAAACCTTCAATTTCTTTAGCCATCCAGCATTCCCGATACCTACCAGCCTTTCCCTTCACCCTAACAGAAATATACTTTCTCTGGATTCTCGTTATCTCGTTTCTGAAGGCTTCCCATTTTCCAGCCATCCCTTTACCTGTGAATATCTGCCCCCAATCAGCTTTCAAAAGTTCTTTCCTAATACCATCAACATTGGCCTTTCTCCAGTTTAGAACTTCAAGTTTTCCATCACTATTTTAAATCTAATAGAATTATGGTCGCTGGCCCCAAAGTGCTCTCTCACTGACACCTCAGTCACCTGCCCTGCCTTATTTCCCAAGAGCAGGTCAGGTTTTGCACCTTCTCTAGTAGGTACATCCACAGACTGAATCAAAAGATTTTCTCGTACACACTTAACAATACCTCTCCATCTAAACCCTTAACACTATGGCAGTTCCAGTCTATGTTTGGAAAGTTAAAATCCCCTCCCAGAACCACCCTATTATTCTTCCGTTAACTGAGATTTCCATACTAATTTGTTTCTCAATTTCTCTCTGACTATTAGGAGGTGTATAATATAATCCCAATAAGTAGTACTGATTTCGTTGAGACAAAAAAAAAGGCACAACAACTAAGTTTATAGATGACACAGATTACGTAGTTAGGAAAGTTTATTGTAAATATGATATCAGTAGGATGCAGCCAGATATAGATAGAATAAGTGTCTGGCAGATGGAGTATAATGTTAGAAATGTGAAGTTGTTCACTTTGATAAAAAGAATAAAAAGCAAAGTTTTATTTTCTTAAATGGTTTAGAGAAATCTAAGGCACCAAGGGCATCAATCTCAAATCATGTGCAACAGTTACAGCAAATGATTAAGATGGCTAATAGAATGCTCTCCTTTATTACAGAAAGAACTGAACATAAACGTAATATTGTTATTTTTCAGTTCGGTGGGTCATCCGGGGGAGTTTTACTCGGCTGATAAGCTGGAATGAATGGGTTGCCTTATGTGGAAAGACTGGACAGGCTGGACCTGTTTACATTGGGATTTATAGAACCTTGAATGGTCTTGAAAGGTAGACATGAAAAAAATACTTTTGTGTGTGAGTCCAGAATTAATAGATGCTGCATTGAAAATCAGGGTTGCTGTTTTTTAAGAGAGGTGAGGGGTTTCTTTTCTCTGAAGGGTAAATTTGGGAGCAGAAAAGCTAGGTAAAGGAATTGGATGGAAATGTAGGGAGTGTCAAACCTGATGGGTTTGATAGAGACTGCAATGCAGAAAGGATCCTGAAGATTTAGGAAGTGGTCATTTGAAATAAAAGACAGAGCCTGTAACTGACGACCTTGAATGCAATCTGGTATCTGGATCAGTATATGAATGGAAAGGGCTTGGAGGGATATGGATCAAATGTTGGTAAATGGCACTGGATTGATTTGGGATACCTGGTCTGCATGGATGTTTCTATGCTGTACTACTCTATGACCCTATGACTCGGGCATGGTAGACCAACGAGGGAAGTTAGGGATTCAGGGTGAGCTTGCCAGTTGGACACAACATTGGCTTTATGTCGGAGTCAAATTGTTGTTTTTGTACTGGAGGTCTGTGACTAGTGGTGTTCAACAAGGATCGGTACTAGATCCACTTTCATTTGTCATTTACATAAATGATTTGGATAAGAACATCTGAAGCATGGTTAGTAAGTTTGCCGATAAGGCCAAAATTGTTTGGCATTAGTGAAGAATGTTCCCAATGATTACAAAGAGATCTTTATCAATTGGGTCAATGGGCTATAGAGTGGCAGAATGAGTTTAAATTGGTTAAAAGTGAAGTGTTGCATTTTAGACACAAGGTAGGACAGGATTTCTACAATTAATGGTAATGCCCTTGTGTATTGTTGTATAACAGAGAGACCTTCAGCCTGGACCAGGAAAAAGCCTTTTACAGGATATCACACATGTATATGAGAGATGTTCTCTCCAAAATGGGCTTTGGGGAGGGAATCTGCAATTGGATCAGACTGCTCTACACTAACATTGTCAGTGCAGTCTCAGTCAATGGGTGGGAATCAGATAGCTTCCCAGTCAGATCTGGAGTCAGGCAGGGCTGCCCTCTCTCTCCAGCCTTGTTTGTATGCTACATAGAGCCATGTGTTACGTCCATCAGGAAGGATGCAAGCCTGAGAGGGATGACAATTCCTGGCGGTGGGGACCTACAGGTTAAGGCCTCCCTGTACCTGGATGACGTCACCATTTTCTGCTCGGATCTGCTGTCCGTGCGCAGACTCATGTGCATATGTGACCAGTTCGAACGGGCCTCGGGGGCCAAGGTAAATCGAGGCAAAAGCGAGGCCATGCTCTTTGCGAACTGGGCCAACCAATCCTCGATCTCCTTCACCGTCAGGACCGACCACCTGAAGGTCCTGGATATTTGGTTCGGAGAGGCTGGGGCGTGCGCCAAGTCTTGGGAGGAGCGTATCAGCAAAGTGAGGCAGAAACTGGGCATATGGAAGCTATGGTCGCTCTGCATTGCGTGAAAAAACCTGGTCATCAGGTGTGAGGCACTGTCATTGCTGTTATACGTGGCACAGGTCTGGCATATTCCCAGAACCTGTGCCTCTGCAGTCACCAGGGTCATCTTCCAATTTATATGGAGATCAAAGATGGACTGGATCCAAAGGGACTCGATGTATAAAGATCTGAGCAATGGGGGAAAAATACTCCCAATGCCACCCTCACCCTGATGGCCACCTTTGTGTGTGGCTGCATCAAGCTGTGCGTGGATCCCTGGTATGCAAACACCAAGTGTCACTATGTACTGAGGTTCTACCAGTCCCCAGTGTTGCGAAGGATGGGCCTGGCACCGCTGCCGCGGAACGCTCCAAGTAGTTGGACCATTCAGTATCACTTGTCCTTCGTGGAGAAGTTTATGAAGAAAAACACTTTTGACCACAGGTCCATCAGGAAGTGGTCAGCACGTAGTGTCCTTGAGACCCTTCAGGAAAAGGAGAGGGCGGATCCTCTCGAGCGGTTCCCTGAGCAGACTGACAAAGTCATTTGGCAGAATGCCTCAACACCAGAACTTTCCAACAAGCACCAAGACATGGCTTGGCTGGTGTTGAGAAGGGCTCTGCCTGTGAGATCCTTCATGCATGCCTGGACTCTCAGCCGCACCACATGCTGCCCTCGGAGCGGCTGCAGGGGCGACGAGACTGTCACACACGTCCTTCTGGAGTGTGCCTATGCAGAGGAAGTCTGGAGAGGAATGCAGTGGTGTTTGTAGAGGTTCGTCCCAAGCAGCACCGTGACGCAGGACTCCGTGCTCAATGGTCTGTCCCCCGGGACGCACACCGAGACGAACATTAACTGTGCCTGGAGGATCATCAACTTGGTGAAGGACACTCTCTGGGCGGTCCGAAACCTGTGGATCTTCCAGCTGAAGGAGTTGTCCCTGACTGAGTGTTACAGACTGGCACATTCCAAGGTCCAGGAATACGTGTTGAGGGATGCGTTGAAGCTCGGGGCAGCTGCCGCCAAGGCGCAGTGGGGAAAGACCACCGTGTAACATCTGCCTGCCTAAAGAAGAACTGGCGACCTATGCAGTCATTTGGGTTCCACTGACGCCTCAGCTAAATATATGGATATATGATTGATAAATGTACAGACCTGTATGTACAAATGATAATTTCTGATCTCTGTATGCAAATGTTTACGTATGTATGGCATGACCAACTGTACAGATCATCAAATTATTTTATGAATAAAGTATATTTTTGAAATAAAAAAAGAGAGACCTCGGAGTTCAGATACATAATTCTTTGAAATTTGCATTACAGGTAGACAGGATGATTAAGAAGGCATCTCGCATACTTTCTTTCATTGCTCAGACCTTTGAGTATAGCACTTGGGAGATGCCGTATTGAGGTTGTACAGGATGTTGGTGAGGCCTCTTTTGGATAAATGTGTCCAGTTCTGGCCACAGAAGGATATTATTACAGGTAGGATATTATTAAACTGCAAATGGTTTCAGAAAATGTTGCTGGGAATGTAGGGTTTGAGATTGGAACGGCTAGGACTTTTCTCACTGGAGCATTGGGGATGGAAGGGTGATCTTATTGAGGTTCATACAACCATGAGGGGCATAGACAAGGTGAATGACAAGGATCTTTTCCCTATGTTGGGGGAGTTCAAAGCTTGAGATTATAGTTTTAAGGAGAGTGGAGAAAGACGTAAAAAGGACATGATTGGCAATTTTATTAACACAGCGAATGGTTTGTGTCCGGAATGATCTGCCAGGAAAAGTGGTGGATGCAGGTACAGTTACAATGTTAAAAACAGCAATCTTGGTTTGTTCAATATATCCATCAGTTGTCTGACACTATGATCAATTGCTATAAATTCTGTGTCCTATGATCCTGCCCTACTAGCTACCTGATGAAGGAACAGTGCTCCAAAAGTTTGTAACTGCAAATAAACCTATGGGATTATAACCTGGTGTTGTGTGAGTTTTAGCATTTAAAAACCATTTGGAGAAGTTCATGAATAGGTACAGTTTGGAGGGTAGGGCTAGTTTAGTTTGGGATTATAGTTGGCATAGACTGGTAGGAGCAAAGGTTTTGTTTCCAGGCTTTATGACTTTATGACACTATAATATAACATAGGCAGTCGAAAGGTAGGTTAGTCTCTGCACATGCTCACTTTACCCTCCATCCCAGGGGCTGGGACATGGCGTGGGGCAAGGATATTGTGGATGGACAGAGAGACAGAGGGGCTTTTACATGCAGTGGGTGTGTAATGGAGAAATTACGGGGGGAGGGGGTGCAGTTCAGGGAAGCTATACAGGGCAGGACAATTAGACAGGGGCCATGGAGATGGGCAAAGGTGCTAAATTTAGGAGACTGCAAAATGGGAACGGACAGATTCAGGACCAAAAGACAGTAATATGGACAGAAACCTAAAGAGAAAATGCTGGAAAATGTGAGCAGGTCTGGCACCATCTGTAAGGAGAGAAAAGAGCTGACGTTTCGAGTCTAACTGACCCTTTGTCAAAACTAAAAAAAGGGAGAAATCGGGAGGTATTTATACCAGGCTGAGGGAAGGTGAGTCATGGCTCCAGAATCAAAGGTAGCAATAAAGAGGTGTTAATGACAGTGCATAGAGAGATGATAGGGTGATTAGGAGCTGTGAATGACCAAGGCTGAAGCCAGTGCTATGTGACAAAATAAGTGGGGATGGGGGGGAATGGGTGAAGCAGAGGCAAAAAGGAAAACAGGGTAGAAGGGTAGCAAAGGGGGAAGAGGAGAGGGAAAAGGTGATGAGAGAGTGGGGAGCAAGAGAAAGAGTGACAATCAAGAAATAAGAGGTACAGAACAGTGAAAAAAAAACCTCCATATGCCTATCCAATGTCCGTTTAAATGCCCATAATGAGGGAGAGTCCACCACTGCTACTGGCAGGGCGTTCCATGAACTCACGACTCGCTGAGTAAAGAATTTACCCCTAACATCTGTCCTATACCTACCACCCCTTAATTTAAAGCTATGTCCCCTTGTAATTGTAATAGCTGACTCCAACAGCTGATTCTCACTGTCGACCCTATCTAAACCCCTAATCATCTTGTACACCTCTATCAAGTCACCCCTAAACCTTCTTTTCTCCAATGAAAACAGCCCCAAGTGCCTCAGCCTTTCCTCATACGATCTTCCTACCATACCAGGCAACATCCTGGTAAACCTCCTCTGCACCCGTTCCAGTGCCTCCACATCCTTCCTATAGTATGGGGACCAAAACTGCACACAATACTCCAGATGCGGCCGCACCAGAGTCTTATACAACTGCAACATTACCTCAGTACTCCGGAACTCAATTCCTCTACCAATAAAAGACAGATGGTGGAACTTGTTCTGACACAGTGTAACCGAAATTAAGCAATCTGTCTTACCTATGTTTTATTTGAATAGTAACATTTTATTTAAAGACCTAGCACACTAATCTCAAAGCGTTTAAACCTGTTGGACATTTTTCATACCGCAAATCTAATCAAATCTGTCCAAATCTCAGAAAACATCTATCTAAACCTACTCAAACCACAAATCCAAGACCTAAACTGTTCAAATCATGAGAACGAGCCCCCAAACTCTTATGACATGAAGTAAACCCCTCTGCTAATTTAAACCTGACACAAAGAAAAAGTTCACTTTACGCCATAATCTGTTAAATTTTGAGCGTCAAAGAATTATCCCAGATTTCACTATTTAAAGTAAAAATGAATAATTTATTCATTTAAATCCAAACAAGAACATTAGACAGAAACTACTTACAACTCCTTGTTTCTTTAACCTATCTTTTACCTCCCAACTCTACAATACTGGTCTGATAAAAAAAAACACCCAATTAAGATTTAGAAAAATACTTCTTATTTCAAAACCAAGCAACATTTGGTTCTTCTCTGCATTTAGTTTTCGTTTCTTATTTGGGATTCTGCTTTAAGGTCTTTCATAGATAAAGGGACCTTTCAGAGAGCAGGTGTGCGAGCAGTCTGTATTGTTCTGTTTTTTGTTGGTGCTCTTTGCTGCTCAGGATAACGGTTCGAAATGTCTGAAACTTATACCCTCGAAGCATTGGAACATTTAATTGGTTTAGTGCTGTCAAAGCATTTTCTTTTAAAAAAAGATTGGATTTTGATAACTTGGGACATAATTTAAATTGATTGGCCACATTTGAATTTGTTGTGTACCATAGCAACACATCTGCAGCTATCTGGTTCAATCCACTGTTACAATTTAAAATCATTTAGAACACTTTGCGCCAGCAGTAATTTCAGCTCCCTTAAAGGTTCGGTAAACATCTACAACTGCATAACAAACTTTAACTTTTAAAAATCAGGAATCGGAGTGTATTAATGACCATGAATCCATTGAAAATTGTTGTTCTTTACGGAAGGAACCTGCCATCCGTACCTGGTCTGCCCAACATGTGACTCCAGACCGAAAGCAATGTGGGTAATTCTTAACTGCTCTCTGGGTAATTAGAGATGGACAATAAATGCTGGCCAAGACAGCTATGCCCTCATCCTGTGAATGAATAAAAGAAACAGATGGAGGCAAAAAGAGAGAGAGAGAAAGTGAGAAAAAGAAAGAGAATGTTGAAGGTAGAATGTAGAGGTAAGAGAGAAAAAGACAAAATAGAGAGGCTGTCAGTAAGAGAGAGAAAGATGGGGAATCATAAAACTCCGACAGTGTGGAAATGGCCATTTGACCCAACAAGTCCACACCGACCCTCTGAAGAGTATCCCACCCAGAACCATTCTCCTAACTAGTGTACCTAACCCACACATCCCTAAACACTGTGGCATAATTGAGCACGATCAATTCACCTAACCTGCATATCTTTGGACTGTGGGAGGAAACCAGAGCACCCAAAGGAAACCCACACAGACACGGGGAGAATGTGCAACTACCACACAGTCACCCGAGGATGGAATTAAACTCAGGTCCCTGGTGCTGTGCGGAAGCAGTGCTAACGTTTGAGCCATCATGACACGGAAGTGTGAGACTGGGGGAGGAAAATTCAGACAGGAGTTAAGGAATGACATGACGAGATTAAATTGATGATACTCACCATTCAGGTTGAGCTCAGTTCTCTCGATGTTTTTCACACCTCCCTCTTTCTCACTGGGGACAGACCCTACTCTGGGTGGTTTGCTTTAGAAGGACTATTTCGGTGAAGGGGTGAGGTTAAATGTTTGTGTTTTCAAACTGATCAAATTCCTTTTGTCTTTGGGTTTTCCTATTGATCAATTTTAAAAAAAAACTCTCAACTTGCGATTGCCAAGAATCAAATCCAAGTCACCTGCTCAGAACACAGTTATACTCAACAAAAAAGCACCATCATTGTCCACTTTAATACAACACAATCCGCAAACACACTTTAAAAGATCTTTATTCCTGGCAAATTAAACAGAATTGATGTTGATTCACTGAAGATGATACTAGGTCAGGTGCTAATAACCTGTATGAAGAGGTGGTTTTAAGGAACATTTTAAAAAGGTAAAGGAACTGTGTCATTGTGAGGGTGCAGAGAGGCAGTTCAGGAGTCTCTCTGT
This sequence comes from Chiloscyllium plagiosum, assembly GCF_004010195.1. Lineage (NCBI taxonomy): Eukaryota > Metazoa > Chordata > Chondrichthyes > Orectolobiformes > Hemiscylliidae > Chiloscyllium > Chiloscyllium plagiosum. Next base: position 2,790,883 of record NC_057755.1, on the reverse strand, counting down.
TTGGGCTTGGATTCTCCCACGAATGCATCATCTGGTTCATGGAAAGAAAGGAATAAAGAAATGGAATGATAACAGTGAATTAAATGGAAACAAAGGAAATTATTGTTGAAAATAAATTTGCAATCAGAAGACATAGAATCTTTATCGGATATTATTTAATCTTTATAAAAAAACTTTTCGAAAAAAAAGTGTCCAGATGTGTGGATCAAAGAATTCAGTGAGGAAGAGCGGACAGAATCCTATCGATGCGTTTCCCACTCTGGCCTGCAGTGAACGATGATCCTTTTCCTGCAGCTCATTTAGATTTGTATCTGGTTCATTCACTTAGGACTGATTGTTTCAGAAGAATGGAGCTTTTATGCGTATCTAATTCCTCCTCTGGATTTGCATTTGTTCTTCAGCTTTCTACTAACTTGCTCAATCCAAACAGCACTTTACACTGGTTTTGCTTTTCCTGGTTCTTTTATGTTGCTGCTGTTCCTCTTCCTTTTGGTTCATTCCTCATGTGGACTCCTTGTTCCATTATCTGCTGCAGCTAATGTTGGCTCTCAATTGCTTGGATTTATTCATCAATTGAATTATTTTTATAACTGGATATTTCATTGCATACTTAAACTGGTCTCTGAAATTTCTCTGTGTCACCACATAAATAAATGCGTTTGTGCAGCAACTGAGGTTCCGCAGCATATACGCAACTTGTTTAAAGAGACGGAAAGCAGCCTTTTTCAAGGAATAACCAGCATTAAAGAAATATAAAACATACAATAACCAGAGAAGGATGAAGCTGGCAGATATGACAAAGAGTAAAATCATAGAATTCTTTCTGCTTTTTGTCTCTGGGTCATTCTGTATTTTTCTCTGACCCCTCAGTTCCTTACGTACCTTAATGCCCTCGAAGATGTGTCTGACAGTCAGAATGTTGATAAAGAGAATAAAAGTGAATGGGAACATTGGTGTTAAAAAAGTCTCAAAATATTTAAAACTTGCCCACCGACGTTCAGAAAAATAGCTGGACCTGATAGAACAGTACCATGGAATATTGTTGATGATCTTTCCAGGTTTATATACAAAGTAGTTGGGAGCATTCTTTAAAGAAAAGAAAATAAAGATTGTTGCTAGAACCTTTCTTGCAGTTTTCTCTGTGCAATACCCAAGTTTCATCTGATGAAAACAAATGGCAACAAATCGATCGAAGGAAAAAGCAGCAGTGAACCAGACAGAACAATCAATGGACAAGCGGTTCAGGGCCGAGATAACACTACAAACAGGAGTGATGTCCAGGAAACACAGTGGATAATAATAAGAGCGAAATCGCTGAAGGATGATACAAAACACAATGAAAAATAGATCAGACGTTGCCATGACCACCAGATAGCGAGTGCTACATGTAGAAAGACCACACTTGCCCCAAGCCAGGACTGCAATCATCACTAGACTAACTGTAAGAGAGGGAAAGGAAAAAAAAAGAGATTTGGAGTTACTGATCAAACATTCTCCTTTGCTGAGCCCAGACTGTACACACTGGTACAAAGATAGTTGTCGTCCCATGTCATATGAAGTTTAACGAATATGAACCACAGCAACAAACTCACTATAAATGAATCATTTGCACTTTTAAAACATGAGAAGAATAACATGAGAAGCAGATTGCCCCCAGAAACATGTCATGGACTCAATTATTTTTTAGATTGATAGCATTTAATTTCCCCTGTTTTATACATTACTCAGATTGGCTGGAGTTTCCCATAAGACCACAACATACATGCAACACTTGGGATCAGTAAAACAAAGGACAGGAGACACCAACATGGACATTGATTACAAAATTTCTATATTCGGTTTTGGAGTATCCACAGTTCAGATTGCCCCTAGAGTTGTATATCCACACTGTATGAACAACAGTACAGGACATTTAATCACTCCACAGTGTCTCGGAATGGATATCCTCCGCACATGATAAGATATTGAATCCCTCCCTTGTGCACAGGATTAAATATCCTGACAGTCTGAACCATGTAGGTAATCAGCAGTGAATCCAATCATTATGTGCCAGGTTGGATATCCACTGCAATCCTTAGAACTTCAATATTCGACGCAGAATTCCCTGCTTGTCCAAGACTGTACACCACAGGTTCCATCCAGAAATCAGACACTTTATCTGTGATGAAGCAAAGCTTCCAACAGGATTTCCAGGTTCATACTGCCAAGTTCCTCTCCTAAACCGTCTCCTTGTAAACTGAGTTTCCGCTCCCACATTCGTAGCTTTGTGGAGGAGGAATCCCCATGGTTTAAACAGCATTCTCCATTGTACCATAGCCTTGCATGACACATGAGTAAAAGCATATAGAAATTCATAGCCAAACTCAAAATACTAATCCCAAATGAAGGCAGACAAGAGAATTTTTACAGAGACCATTATTGTTTGGGGAACATCAAAGGGTAACAGCAACAAAGGGCAGGGTGGGAAATATCCTGTTGGACAATGGTGCTTGATCCTCTGTGGGAGAGCTGCTGCCAGCGTTTGTTCTATGAAACTCTGCACCACAGTAGCGTGTATCATTTTACAAATGGCACAATCACACAACTGAGCAATAAATATCGTAATTGGAACCCTTTGTTTAACACCCCTCTCCGTGACTTGTCCTCACAAATCATGCCCCTGCATATCCACTGGCTGGTGACATCACCCAAGATGGTCAAACCATTTTGTACTGACCCTTGCTTATCATTCCTAATGACCTGCTCATCCCACTCATTGATCATGTTGTATCTGATCTCCCATTTGAAGCAACCTCCCTTTAAAAGATCCACCAACACAATCCCTTCACATTAAGTATTGGAAAACACCAGGTGTCACTGAGAAGTGGGTTATTACAAGACCCATCTGACTGATAGCAGGCTTTGTACTCCAACAGAGAGAGAGTGGTCTTGCTCGAAACTTTCGAGACCATCCAGGGCCGGTGCTCAGCCAAACCCGATCAGTGTGGTATCAGGGCAAACCCTTTCTGCACATTATAGAGAAACGGACAATGCTGCACATTATTGAGGAACCTCCTAATCAAACAACTATTTTCTTTGAACTCAGTAAGTGAGCACGCTGTCACATGGCATCGGTATTTGCTTTGCTGAATGGAAATATATTGTCGGTAGCAATAAGGATGATTCCCTGCAGACATCTACATATGTTAAAGCTGTTACAAGGCTTACCAGGAACACCAACAATGACAAGGATGTGATCGTACATTATATCGATCTTTTCCCTTAGAAGATGCATTTTGTTGTTTGTGAGACAGCCTCTTTGTTCCTGCTGCTGGCAATCTGTCAGAGTTGGAGCATTCTTTTGGAGTTGGAGCTGACACAGTTCCAGAGACGTTATTTTGTATTGTGTGGTATCTCCACAGGGAAACTGTGATTGCATCTTCATTTTTTAAATATCATTTTAAACAAACTGATTACAATGGGTTTATTTTAATGATGTGACATCATTGTGATTTATGTTTGTATTTGAATACACCAAGGACTGGATTAATCTGATCTCAAATGTAGTTTAAATTCGTATTCAACAACAATACTTGCATTATTTCACTTAACGTCAGTCCTATCCATACCTAAAAATCTTTTGACATTATTTTCAGTGATGACCTTCTCTTTGTTGAGATTATTCAGTCATTCAGTACCTTATGTTGTAGAGCTCTTTGAGAGCTGTTCTACTACACAGTGTTAAGCCACTGCTTTGTTCATTTATTCAGTTATACAACGCATTTGGAAAATTCTATCTGTGAATGAGTACTCTAGTACTGAACCTGAAGCTGATACTGACCACGCCAACAGCGGTGGAACTCCCACTCAGTCACATTTTCACAAAACAAAGATCAAAAGAAAACCAGAACCTTAAGTTTGAAATTATAGAAATATCACATCATATAGGACAGAGGTGGCCCACCGCACCATTGAGTTGGTCCCTTCAAAATTACACTGAAAGCTGCATGAACCACTCCCCAGCAATTAGTCAATAGCCTTGAATGTTCTTGCAGTGCCTCATACAAAGATTTTATAAAGTTCTTGAGTATTTCTACCTCAATTACCGTCCCCAGGCATTGCAGTTTAGGCCTCCACCATCCTCTGGGTGGCATGTCCACGCTGGACCATCAGCCTTTTTCCTTCAAATTATGCCACATTGTTATTGATCCTTCGACTAAGGGAACAACTGCTTTCTACTCAGCCTGTTCACGTCCGTCTCAGTTTTACATGCCCTGATCTCGGCTCTAAAGAAAGCAGCCTGCAGTTATCCAGGCACCCCTTCACAGCTAAATTGCTGCAGCGCAAGCACCATTCTGGTGAATTTCCTTTACTATTCCTCGAGTGTAATCCCATCCTCCCAATGGTGTAGTGACCCGAACTGCACACAATACTTCAACTGTGGCCTGTACAGCTACAACAGGATTTCCCTACTCATACAATCTCTGCTTTGGCTATTAAATGATTGTGTCCTGTATGTCTTCTTACCTACCCTATTAACCTGTCCCGCTGCATTCAGGGATCTGTTAAAACGTAGCTTAAGATCTTTCTGTTCCTTTGAGTTTCCTTGTGCCTGAAACGTTGATTCTCCTGCTCCTCGCGTGCTACCTGACCTGCCTGACCAGGTAACTGTGAGAGTCAGTGGGCTTAGTTTGGATATTGGTGGCCAGTCTAATCCAAGAAATAGAAACAGTTAAGTCAAGGAAGGGAAGAGAGAAGTCAAAGGGTCATGGTATGTTTGCTTTGTGGTGTGCTTTTCCAGCATCACACTTTCAACTCTGATCTCCAGTATCTGCAGTCATCACTTTCTCCGAATTGAGTACTTCGTTGTCTTGTAACTTCTGCCAAAGGACATACCTCTTGTTTATCAGCGTTAAATTTTATCCATTACTCATCTGCCCATCAGGCCAATCTGCCTATTTCTATCTGTAACCTTAGACTTTTTTTTTTACCACTAATGACCCGGTAAATATTTGTGTCGTCTGCAAACTTTTCATTCCCACATTTCCACCTGCCCTACTCCCTCCCCCAGAAAACATACACACCATGACTCTCTGACTTCTCCCTTCCTTTCCTCTGTTTCTATTTCTTGGGTAGACTGGCCACCAATATCAAACATAAGCCCTCCGACTGTCACAGTTACCAGGACTATTCATCCTTGCACCCTGTTTCCTGCACAGATTCTATTCCATTCTCCCAGTTCCTCCATCTCCATCGCATTTGATCTGATGAGGCCAGCTTCGATATGTGAGCTTCTGAAATGTCCACGTTCTTACTCAACCGAGGATGCCCCAGCTCCATGATTGCCTGGTCCAACCTATCCCCTGCACTTCAGTCCTCACCCCCATGTTTCCTGCAATAGAGCTGGGGTTCCCGTTGTCCTTAAATGCTATCCCACCAGCAACCATGTCCACAAGATTATTAGCCAGTGAGATGCTACCAGCAGAGAGATAATCCCCTTCCTTCCCTTGTCAGCTTTCTGGAGGGACCATTCCCTCCAGAAAACTCTCATCCACTCTCCCTTCATTCCCAAACCACAATCCCACCAGCAGCCTGATGGCACCTTCCCATGCAACCAACAAAGGTGTAATGTCTGCTCATTTACCTTCTCCGGCCTCAGTATCCAACCGCTCAAACACACCTTCCAGGTGAAACAACACTTTACCTGGACTTCACTCAGTCTATTGCATTTGCTGCTCACATTGCAGTCTCATCTACATTGGAGAAAGTAAGTGTAGACTGGGTGGCATCTTTGCAGAACACCTGTATTCTGTCCACAAAAAAGACCCTGAGCTTCCAGCTGCCCGCCACTTTAACAAACCATCCTATTCCCTGGCCAACATCTCTATCTCAGGCTTACTGCAGTGCTCCAGTGAAGCTCAGTGCAGGGTGGAAGAACAACAGCGCATTTTTCTGTTAGGGGCCCCTGTAGCCCTTCAGACTCAAGTTTAATAACTTTAAGGACTGAACCCTTTCACGTCCTTATCGCAACCTTCACACAAGGCCTTGTTATCACATAGTTGGCTATTACATACAACCCATTGTTAGCTACTAACAATCTCCAATTACACCTATTCACCCTCCTAGCCAGATTTTTACCCACTGTTTTCTCTGTCCAACTGTTCTTCTCTCTCTTTGGGCTCTACCCCAACCTATTGTTTAAGCCTTGCCTTTCACCCTTCTCCCACCTTATCTTCTAGAATTAGAATTAGATTATCATTTATTGTCAAATGTACTCAAGTACAAAAGTTAAGGAGCTCAGTGAAAATGTTTACAATGTCACCTATTATGGAGCCATCTCAGGTACTAGTATCTAGGTACAACTCTTAGATACTGTTACGAAGCCAAAACATTTGGGCAATTTAAGATAGAAAGTGTTTTCTGAATTTAGGGTACAGTAACAGCTGCCAGTATACAGAACAGCTAAGAGACAGGCTCTGCCAAAATAGATACATGCAATAATTGGATGGAAAATGGATCCCTGCGTTTTGGTTGCTGTTTGAATTTAACGAATTAAATTAAATTATGCCCAGGATACCAATACCCAATTGAGTTTGTATTGTAAGTATTGACAACTTTAGGCCAATGAGAGGGTAAGATGTTGATGGAATAAAAACTTTGAATATTATTCAGAGGAACTGCCATCCGAAGAAATAAATATTTTTGTCCCAAAGAAAATCTCCAAAGGCACGAGTTATCAAAGATAACTTTTCCAGTAAAAGCAGTAAGGAGTAAGAAGACAACCCAGAGAGAAGACATTAGAATGGGAAGTTCAGAGGGAAGGGACATGTTCAGAAGGCCGGCAGAAAGACAGCAGAATGGGAAGCTCAGAGGGAAGGGACATGTTCAGAAGGCCGCAGGAAGACAGCAGAATGCGAAGGTCAGAGGGAAGGGACAGGTTCAGAAGGCCGGCAGGAAGATAGCAGAAGAGACTGCTGGACTGAATCCTAAGGTGAAAATGGAGACCACAGCAGGTTAGTGCAGAGGAGAAATGGGTGGGAGTACATCAGATTGTGTTTCTGGTAGCATACAGACAGGAAGTATCACAGGTCACACCTGAATTGCTAGTAGGAGGTTATCTAGGTGTGAGGAAGCTCAGGCTAAGGTACAAAAACACTTCCAATGGCCTGGACTGCTTTAGGGTATGGTTGAATTTTGCTGTACCTGTAAAATATATCAGAGGCTAGGAAAGCCACAGGAGAAACAATTGTTGGTTACTGCTCCACAGAGTGAGGAATCAAATCTCGACAACAAAGAATTTGGTGTACTCAAAATGCATTAAATAACAAGGAAGTCCTTGAAGAATAGAATAGGACAGGAAGCTATCTTTCTCAGGAAACGTTTGGTGCAGCAGTTTGAGGACATTTGCGGGAATAGATTGGGGAGGACTAATAATATTGCACATGAAGGCCAAGTATGAATTTCAGTTTCCATAAAACAATAGCCCTACAGACTTAATCTCTCAAATCCACACAAGTCCAGAAGGAAGTGAATGCAATGCTCAGTGAAGACATCATTGCATCGAGTCAGAGTGGAGTTCACTGATCATACTCATTCCTAAACCTCACGGGCTGAAATTTACCTGTATTTCCACACACGTTAACTACTGTATCCTTTGGTCTCCTCTACCTCAGGGAGACAGGATGCAAACTTGCAGATTATTTCAGAGAACATCTCTGGGACACCCGCACCAAATCCTCACCACCTAATGTCTCGAGGAAGAATGCCTTACCTTCCGCCTTGGAACCATGCACAGGATCAATGTGGATTTCACTAATTTCCTCATTTCCACTCCTCCCACCTTATCCTACTCCCATGCCTCCAAATTAGCACCACCCCCTTGTCTGGTCCTATCTGTCCATCTTCCTTCCTTCCTTCCCACCCATCCAATTCATCCTCCTTCCGACCATCATGTCCAACCGCACCTTCATCTACCTATCGCAATCTTATCTACTATCCCGGCAGCAACCACCCCCTCCCATTTATCTCTCAGCTCCCTGGCCCACAAGTCTCATTCCTGATGAAGAGCACTTGGTTGAAACGTCAATTCTCCTCCTGCTCCACAACTGCCTGACCAGCTGTGCTTTTCCAGCACACCACCCATAGACTCATAGAGAGTATTGTGGGACTGAAAGAAATACACCTTTGTGAATAGACTTTATTACATTTTTTTCAACCATCAAGAAATGTGTATATGACCAAACAAGGCCTGTTGAGGGCAATGTTTAAGAAAGGTGAGGCAGGTGATGTGTTGGGGAGAGAAGGAGGGGTCCAAATTAATTAGAAATGTAGGGGAAATAAAGTAATCCATGCTCCACAATGTCTACTTCTTATTAAAGGTTTCAATAGCATTGATGGACACCAAGTACTCCTTCTCCAGAGACACTGAAGCTTAAACATGATGGTGGAAGAGGGACAGGCAGTCAGCAGAGATTACCCTTTCCATGGCCCTCTGTGTTGACCTGTTAATGGCCAGCCTGAGCAGTGCCAGGAGCAGACCCACAAGGAACTTCTCCAATCTGTTCACACCCCTCCACACTGGGTGCCCAAAATCAGAAACGTGGGGTTGAAGTGAAACCAAAGACACAAAGAGTTTTCAAATAACTAAAGAGGAAGTGCAAGCGCTCACAATCAATACACACATGGTCCATGGACCCCACGCAGCATCGTAAAATAAACAGTTGGGCTGGAAATCCATGGACTACAGCAATCTTCAGTTATACGGGACTGCTGTGTGCAACACCTTCCATCACAGGTCCTCGAGAGATAGAGGGAAAAAGGCAATTTGGAGAGCCCTCCACTGGGGATCTCTGCCGCCCAGTGGAAAATAACCATACCAAGACCTGTCCAGGCGGCGGACAGAAACGTTGATGTGGATGGTGTACGAAAGCAGTCAATACAAGAACCGCCTCTTGATGCGGTGAAAAGTCACACAGCACATATTCCAGAGGTAGCTTAGGTTGTGGGGT
>NC_057755.1:2779410-2781396 GCF_004010195.1 Chiloscyllium plagiosum | reverse complement strand
CTCTCTGTAATCTCCCTTCAAAATCTCAACCTTTTGCCTTCATATGTCATTGGTTTCAATGTGTAAAATGACTTCCTGCTGGTCCCTCTCCCCCTTGAGAACATTCTGCACCGTCTCTGAGACATTCTTGATCCTGGCACCAAGGAAGCAACACACCATTCTGATTTTTCGCTGCTGGCCACAGAAACGTCTGTCTGTATGTCGGACTAGACAGTCCCCTAACACAACTGATCGCTTGGAACCCAACATACGTCTCATTACACAGAGCCAGTCTCAATACCAGAATCTTGGCTGTTCCTGTTACGTACCCGAGTGTCCATCATCCCAGACATTTTCCAAAACAGCATATTTGTTTGAAATGAGCCACAGAAGACTCCTGCACTACCTGCCTCCTTCTCTTACTTTTCCTGGAGTTAACCCATTTGTGTGACTGAATCTGAGACTTCCCCCCTTCCTATAACTGCCATCCATCACATCCCCTTGCTCTTGTAAAGTCTTCATTGCCTCTACCTGCCTCTCCAACCAATCCATTCTATCTGATAGGATTCGCAACCAGCAGAAGGAAAGGTCAGTCAGAAGAAGGAAAACGAGGAGGAATGGCTAGAAAGAGAGTCAGGATGGGAAAAGAGGTCATTTGAAGTTGCAGAACTCAATGTTGAGTCCTTAAGGGTGTAGGCTGCCCAGGCGGAAGATGAGATGTTGTGGTCTGATTCACTGTGGCAACAGAGGAGGGTCATGTCAAAGAGGGAATGGGAAATTGTAGTGAGCGGTGATTGGGCGGTCAGGTCAGCCCTTGTGGGCCTGGCTGAGATGTTCAGTGAAATATACCCTTAGTTTACTTTTGGTCTCACCAATGTAGAGAAGACTACATCAGGAGCACCAGATACAGTAAACTAGGTTGGACGAGAGGTAGGTGAACCTCTGTCCCAGGCAGGACCGTTCAGGGCCCTGGATAGAGATGAGGTGGGTGGTGTGCCAGCAGACTTTGCATCTCTTACTGTTGCAGGGGAAGGTACCAGGGATTTGGGGTGTTAGTGGCGAGAGTGGCAGAAACCAAGAACTGTCGAAGGGAATGGTCCTTGCGAAAGGCAGACAGAGGTGTGGAGTGGAAGATATTCTTGGTGGTGGGGTCTAGATGGAGTTGGTGGAAGTGTTGAAGGATGATGTATTGGATACAGAGAGTGGTGAGGTGGAAGGTGAGGACAAGGGAGACCCCGTCTTGTTGCTTTTTGGGTAAGGGGGAAATGTGTTTCGAGCAGTGGAGTGAGGAATTTTCCTGAACCCCTGCAACCGTAAAAGATGCTAAACCTGCCGGCACATTACCCTACTCCTCATCTCCATCCAGGGCCCCAAATAGTCCTTCCAGATGAGAGGTTCATCTGCCTCTCCTCCAACCTAGTTTCCTGTATCCAGTGCTGCCAATATGGTCTTCTCTGTATCAATGAGACCAAATGTAAACGAAAGGCACGTTTTGCCGAGCCTCTCAGTCAGACCAACAAGGACCAACTTGAACTCCCACTCACTGCCCACTACAATTCACCTTCCAATTTCATCTACAGCTTGACCATCCTTGGCCTCGCCCATTGCCACAGCGGATCAGACTGCAAAGTGGAGGAACTGCACCTCATCTTCCGCCCGAGCAGCCAAACGCCAGGAGGACTTAACATTGAGTTCTCTAATTTCAAATAACCTCCAAGCCCATCCCCCGATTCCCTTTCCAGCACCCTCCTCTTCCCTTCCATATCTCTGACCGAGCCTGCCTTCCAGCTGCCGACTGGATTCATTCCTCCCATCAACCAAACAGGCCGTACCCTCCATTTGTGGTCACTACTTACCCACTCCGCCCATCTCACCACCCACCCTTTATCTGAAGCTCCCCTTCCCCAACACCCTGCCCCCAGCCCTGAAGAAGGGTTATACCTGAAAAGCTGCCTTTTCCACCTCCTGATGCTGCCCGGCTTGCTGTGTCCTTCCAGCCTCCTGCCC
>NC_057755.1:2749497-2779397 GCF_004010195.1 Chiloscyllium plagiosum | reverse complement strand
AGCAGAAGTAAGTTAAAAATCCCACAACACCAGGTTATAGTCCAACATGTTTAATTGAAAGCACTAGCTTTCGGAGCTCCGCTCCTTCATCAGGTGGTTGTGGTGCTCCAAAAGCTAGTGTACTTCCAATTAATCCTGTTTGACTGTAACCTGGTGATTTTTAACTTTGTACACCCCAATCCAACACCACCATCTCTAAATCAGCAGAGGTAAGTCTGCTCCAGCATTCAATCAGATCATGACTGATGTGATCATTCTCAATCCAACTTTCCTGCCTTTAGCCCGTACCCCCCTCCCCACATTACTGAAGATGAACCTGTCCTTCACCTTGGAAGATCACATTCCCAGCTCTTATACACAAGTTGTGACCAACCGTGAGATCACTTGCTTGGAATAGTCAAAGTAAAATGTCCATATAATGTCCTCGCAATAAGCATAAAATAAATAAAGTTGGTAGCTTTGCCTAGTTATTATCATTGAATCTGAAACGTTACCTTTGCTTTATCTCCACACATGCTCCCAAACCCGCCGAGTTTCTCCAGCGATTCCTCCTTGCGTCACTGGGCGGGGCCTCACGTCCTATTGGATGGAAACACGGGATTGACGGGCATTCTGACCAATCGGAGCTAGACAGGAGCTAAGGCCCGCCCTAAGGGGGGGAAGGACGCTCGCGGTGTCTCGAGGCCCGCGGCCGTTTAACGGACTCGGCGTGAACGAGCGGCGCGGCACCGCTCACTGTTTATACCCGGAACCGAGAAATGGCCTGTGGTTTCGGCAAGAGCGGAGTGAGTGCTATTTTCATCCTTCCAGGTGGAAAAGAAGATCGGCAGGTAGGACAGGTCACGGGGACAGGGCTCAGCCGGACCCACTCTCCCCTGTGCCGTGTGCACACCCCTCCTCACCGGGCCCACTCTCCCCTGTGCCGTGTGCACACCCCTCCTCACCGGGCCCCCTCTCCCCTGTGCCGTGTGCACGCCCCTCCTCACCGGGCCCACTCTCCCCTGTGCCGTGTGCACATCCCTCCTCACCGGGCCCACTCTCCCCTGTGCCGTGTGCACACCCCTCCTCACCGGGCCCACTCTCCCCTGTGCCGTGTGCACACCCCTCCTCACCGGGCCCGCTCTCCCCTGTGCCGTGTGCACACCCCTCCTCACCGGGCCCGCTCTCCCCTGTGCCGTGTGCACACCCCTCCTCACCGGGCCCGCTCTCCCCTGTGCCGTGTGCACACCCCTCCTCACCGGGCCCGCTCTCCCCTGTGCCGTGTGCACACCCCTCCTCACCGGGCCCGCTCTCCCCTGTGCCGTGTGCACACCCCTCCTCACCGGGCCCGCTCTCCCCTGTGCCGTGTGCACACCCCTCCTCACCGGGCCCGCTCTCCCCTGTGCCGTGTGCACACCCCTCCTCACCGGGCCCGCTCTCCCCTGTGCCGTGTGCACACCCCTCCTCACCGGGCCCGCTCTCCCCTGTGCCGTGTGCACACCCCTCCTCACCGGGCCCGCTCTCCCCTGTGCCGTGTGCACACCCCTCCTCACCGGGCCCGCTCTCCCCTGTGCCGTGTGCACACCCCTCCTCACCGGGCCCGCTCTCCCCTGTGCCGTGTGCACACCCCTCCTCACCGGGCCCGCTCTCCCCTGTGCCGTGTGCACACCCCTCCTCACCGGGCCCGCTCTCCCCTGTGCCGTGTGCACACCCCTCCTCACCGGGCCCGCTCTCCCCTGTGCCGTGTGCACACCCCTCCTCACCGGGCCCGCTCTCCCCTGTGCCGTGTGCACACCCCTCCTCACCGGGCCCGCTCTCCCCTGTGCCGTGTGCACACCCCTCCTCACCGGGCCCGCTCTCCCCTGTGCCGTGTGCACACCCCTCCTCACCGGGCCCGCTCTCCCCTGTGCCGTGTGCACACCCCTCCTCACCGGGCCCGCTCTCCCCTGTGCCGTGTGCACACCCCTCCTCACCGGGCCCGCTCTCCCCTGTGCCGTGTGCACACCCCTCCTCACCGGGCCCGCTCTCCCCTGTGCCGTGTGCACACCCCTCCTCACCGGGCCCGCTCTCCCCTGTGCCGTGTGCACACCCCTCCTCACCGGGCCCGCTCTCCCCTGTGCCGTGTGCACACCCCTCCTCACCGGGCCCGCTCTCCCCTGTGCCGTGTGCACACCCCTCCTCACCGGGCCCGGCCCGAAATGTCGATTTTGCCTGTCCTCGGATGCTGCCTGAATTGCTGTGCTCTTCCAGCACCACTGATCCAGAATCTGGTTTCCAGCATCTGCAGTCATTGCTTTTACCGCTCTCCCCTGTGCTGTGTGTACACCCCTCCTCACCGGGCCCGCTCTCCCCTGTGCTGTGCGTACACCCCTCCTCACTGGTTCCATTCACCCCTGTGCTGTGCGTACACCCCTCCTCACTGGTTCCATTCACCTCTCTGTCGGGTGTACACCCCTCCTCACCGGGCCCACTCTCCCCTGGGCTGTGTGTACACCCCTCCTCACCGGGCCCACTCTCCCCTGTGCTGGGTGTACACCCCTCCTCACCGGCCCCCACTCACCCCTGTGCTGGGCGTACACCCCTCCTCACTGGGCCCATTCACCCCTCTGCAGGGTGTATACCCCTCCTCACCGGGCCCACTCTACCCTGTGCTGGCTGCACATACCCCCTAACCTGGCCCCTCTCCTCTGTGCTGAGCGTACACTCCCCCTAACCTGGCCCACTCTCCTTTGTGCTGGGTGTACATTCCCCCTCACCGGGCCCACACTCCCCTGTGCTGGGTGTACACCCCTCCTCACCGGGCCCATTCACCCCTGTGCTGGGTGTACACTACCCCTCACCGGGCCCACTCTCCCCTGTGCTGTGTGTACACTCCCACACACCGGGCCCACTTTCCCCTGTGCTGGGCGAACTCTCTCTCTCATCAGGCATACTCTTCCCTATGATGGGTGTACACTCCCCCTCACCGGGCACACACACCCCTGTGTTGGGTGGACACTACTCCTCCCCGGGCCCACTCTCCTCTGTGCTAGGTGTACACTCTTCCTCACCTGTCCCACTCTCCACTGTACTGGACGTACACCCATCCTCACTGGGCCCACACTCCCCTGTGCTGTGTGTATGCTCCCCCTCACCAGGCCCACTCTACACTGTGCTGGCTCTACACACCTCCTAAATGGGCCCATTCACCCCTGTCTCTGGATTAGTGGTGCTGGAAGAGCACAGCAATTCAGGCAGCATCCAAGGAGCTTCGAAATTGACGTTTCGGGCAAAAGCCCTTCATCAGGAATTGAAACGTCGATTCTCCTACTCCTTGGATGCTGCCTGACCTGCTGTGCTTTTTCAGCGACACATTTTGACCACTTTCCCACCGTACACCCATTCTCAGCGGGCCCACTCTCCTCTGTGCTGGGTTTACACCCCTCCTCACTGGGCCCACTCTCCCCTGTGCTGGGTGTACAGCCCCACACACTGGGCCCACTTTCCCCTGTGGAGAAAGTGATGACTGCAAATGCTGGAGATCAGAGCTGACAATGTGTTGCTCAAAAAGCGCAGCAGGTTAGGCAGCATCCAAGGAGCAGGAGAATCGACGTAAAGGCTCATGCCTGAAACGTCGATTCTCCTGCTCCTGGGATGCTGCCTGACCTGCGCTTTTCCAGCAACACATTTTCGCAACTTTCCCCTGTGCTGGTCGTACTCTCTCCCTCACCAGGCACACACTCTCCTGTACTGGGCACACACCCCTCCTCAGCGGGCCCACTCTCCCCTGTGCTGGGTTTACACTCCTCCTCACCAGGCCCACACTCCCCTGGTTTGGATGTACACTCCTCCTCACTAGGCCCACTCTCCCCTGTGCTGTGTGTATACCCCTCCTCACCGGGCCCATTCTCCCCTGTGCTGGGTGTACACTCTTCATCAGGCACACTCTACCCTGTGCTGGGCGTACAATCTGCCCTCACCGGGCACACTCTATCCTGTGCTGGTTGTATACTCATCGTCACTGAGCTCACTCTCCCGGTGCTGGGTGTACACTCCCCCCTCACTAGGCCCATTTTCCCCTGTGCTGGATGTTCACTCCCCCTGACCGGGCCCACTCTCCCCTGTGCTGGGCATACATGTCCCCTCACCGGGCCCACTCTCGCCTGTGCTGGGTGTACACTCCTCCTCACCGGGCCCACTCTCCCCTGTGCTGGATGTACACTCCCCCTCACCGGGCCCACTGTCCCTTGAGCTGGGTGTTCGCTCCTCCTCACCGGGCCCACTCTCCCCTCTGCTGGGTGTACATTTCCTCTCACCGGGCCCACTCTCCCCTGTGCTGAGCATACACCCCTCCTCACAGGGCCCACTCACCCTTGTGCTGGGTTATAATCTTCCTCACCGGGTCCACTCTACTCTGTGCTGAGTGTTCATTCCCCCACACAGGGCCCACATTCCCCTCTGCTGGGTGTACACTCCCACACACCGGGCCCACTTTCCCCTGTGCTGGGCAAACTTTCTCCCTCACCAGGCCCACTCTCCCCTGTGCTGGGTGTACACTTCCCCTCACCAGGCCCACTCTCCCCTGTGCTGGGTGTACACTTCCCCTCCTCTGTGCTAGGTGTACACACCCCTCACTGGGCCCACTCTTCCCCTGTGCTGGGTTTACACTCCCCCCTCACCGGGCCCACTCTCCCCTGTGCTAGGTGTACACCCTTCCTCACCAGGCACGCTCTCCCCTGTGCTGGGTGTACACTCTCCCTCACTGCATCCACTCTACCCTCTGCTGGGTGTACACACCTCCTCACGAGGCCCACACTCCCCTGTGCTTTTTGTTCACTCACCCTCACCGGTCCCACTCTCCCCTGTGCTGGGTGTACACCCCTCCTCACCAGGCCCACTCTCCCCTGTGCTGTGTGTACACCCCTCCTCACCGGGCCCACTCTCCCTTGTGCTGGGTGTGCGCTCACCCTCACCGGGTCCACTCTCCCCTGTGCTGGGTGTACACCCTGGCTCACTGGGCCCACTCTCCCCGTGCTAGGTGTGCACTCCCCCTTACCGGGCCCACTCTCCCCTGTGCTGGGTGTACATCCCTTCTCACCCGGCCCATTCTCCCCTGTGCTAGGTGTACACTCCTCCTCACCGGGCCCACTCTCCTCTGTGTTAAGTGTAGGGTTAAAATTGTGCAGCATAAGGAAAGAGGTGGAAGCTTTTGCAGAAGCAACATGATAAAATTGGACTGCACATGCAAATACTAAACAGTGAGAAGTGAAAACAGGTAGAATTATCAATGACTAATAGGGTAGAGGAACCATGCATCAGAGTGTACCAGTAACAGGAGAATTGTGTGCCAATTGCAGGAGGGATGTACTCAATGGACGGAATTTAGTTTGGCAGGATGATCACACGAAGACAGGAAACTATGCCAGGATAGTCACAAATAAGGAATTAGATAAATAAGAGTAAGGGGCGACAGGCTTAGAATAATGGGAAACAGAAGCGGAGTGAAGCTTGAGCTTATGATAGGCTGCGTGCTACAGCAAAAGTATCCAATGGGGTAAAGGGGGAGGACAGAGAGATGCAGCTGAACTGCATAAATCAGAATATAACCCTCCGATCGGGGGGCCTATTCATTAGACATCCGTCTTGCAAGTATGTTTCAATCAAATTCGCTGCTTCAGAATTTGACTCGAACAGAAATTTATTGATATGTGAGCTTTGTTTTTTACAATTATTAGCCGAGTGGTTCTATAAAGGGCCTGTACTGCACTGCAATGTTCTGCGTTATATGAGTCTAACATCCTTTATTAGACGAGCGTTTCCATTACGGGCCTGTACTGCGCTGTCATGGTCTATGTGTCTAACTTCCTTTATTAGCTCAGTAGTTCCATAAAGGGCCTGTACTGCGCTGTAATGTTCTATGTACAATGAATCTAACATCCAAAATTAGCCAAGTGGTTCCATAAAAGGCCTATATTGTCCTATTATGTTCTCTATTCTATGAGTCTAACATTGAGTATTAGCGGAGCGGTGCCAGAAAGGGCCTGTACTGTGCTGTAATGTTCTATGTTGTAGTAGTCTAACTTCCGTTAATAGCCGAGCAGTTCCATAAAGGCCATGTACTGCGCTGTCATACTCTATGTTGTAATAGTCTAACTTCCTTTTTTAGCTGAATGGTTCCATGAAGGGCCTGTACTGCGCTGTAATGTTCTATGTTCTTTGAGTGTAACGGGCATAATTAGCTAAGTGGTGGCAAAAAGGGCCTGCACTCTAATGTTCTATATTTTGTGTTAGTCTAACTTCCTTTATTAGCCAAGCGGTTCCATAAAAAGTTATACTGCGCTGTAATGTTCTATGTTATCTTAGTCTAATTTCCTTTATCCAAGCGGTTCCATAAAAGCCCTGTACTGCACTGTAATACTCTATGTTGTATTAGTCTAACGTCTGTTATTAGCCAAGCGAATCCATAAAGGGCCTGTACTACACTGTCATGTTCTATGTTGGATTAGTCTAACTTTCTTTATTAGTAGAGTGGTTCCATGAAGGGCCTGTACTTGTGAGATGTGATTTCCCATGCATTAAGCCATGTTGACAATCCCTAATTAGTCATTGCCTTTCCAAATAAATGTACATCCTGGCCCTCCGCATTCCCTCCTACTACTTGCCCACCACCAATGTCAGGCTCACTGGTCTATTGTTCCCTGGCTTGTCCTTACCACCCTTCTTAAAAAGTGGCACCAAATTAGGCAACCTCCATTCTTCTGGCACCTCACCTGTGCGATCAATGATACAAATACCTCCGCAAGAAGCCCAGCAATCACTTCCCTGGCTTCCCACAGACTTTTTGGGTACACCTGATCAGGTACTGGGGATTTATCCACTTATGCATTTCAAGACATTCCGTACTTACTCCTCTGTAATATGGACATTTTTCGAGATGTCACCATCTATTTCCCTACATTCCATGTCCTTTTCCACAGTAAATACTGATACAAAATACTCATTTAATATCTCCCCCCTCTCCTGTGGCTCCACGCAAAGGCCACCTTGCTGATCTTTGAGGGGCCCTATTCTCTCCCTAGTTACCTCTTCGACCTTAATGTATTTGCAAAAACCTTTTGGATTCTCCTTAATTCTATTTGCCAAAGCTATCTCATGTCCCCTTTGTGTCCTCCTGATTTCCCTCTTAAGTATACTCCTACTTAAGTGAAATGTTATAGTGTTCTCGTTTTTTTATTTCAGCCATGTCATCAGTCTCCATATGATACTCTCTACCTTGTTCCCACTCTTTCCGATAATTGCCCGTGTACTATTTAAAGATATTTTCGAAGTAACCTGTTCACAGATGTTACTATGCATCTGAGGAACTGGTAGACCTTGAACCAGTGCCTTCTGACTCAGAGGTAAGGACACTACAACTGTGCCAAAATATCTCCTTCTTCTTTTCCTAAGTGAAGGTTAACCATAAATCTAATCTCATGTGCTCTCTTCACTCCTCTTCTGACCACCTCCATGCTTTCCACCTACAGTTCAGGGTTAATGAAGTAAAGAAAAAAACCTAAAACTGACATGAGAAGTAAATTTTATTAAATATGTTTACATAACATGAGTCTGAATTCCATTTAAATTTTGCACTTGCCTGGATGAGTTAAACTTCAAGAAACTTGACACTATCAAGGACAAAGCAACCTATTTGATACCGCATCCACCAGTTTCAACATTCATTCACCACTGATGCACTGTGGCAGCAGTGTGTATCATCTACAAGATGCACTGCAGTAAAACACCAAGGGACGTTTGATAGCACTGCCTGGAAAGACAAGGGCTGAAGATGCATGGAAACAGCAGTGGGAGTCAAGAAATCACATGCCGGCAGTAGCCGGGAAGGTAAATTAGAATATAAAATACTTACCACGTGAATCAGCAGAGCAAGGCTAAAAAACACATTCCATTCTGGTTACATACAGATAAGAAGATTCACACGGGGAGGTGTGTAATAAGATTCACACGGGACTAAGCAACACCTCCATTCCGGTTAGATTCACACATGTATTGGGACACAATTTTAACCCTTTCACCACACACTGTCAACTCTATCTCAATTGAACAGACTTCTATCAAGCCTCCCCTCCACATCCACTGCACGACAGAAAACAACCCAAGTTTTTTAATCCGCTCCTTATAGCTCATATCCTCTAATCCAAGCAGCATCCTGGTCACTCTCTTCTGCACCCTTTCCAAAGCCGCCTCATTCTTCTTATGTGGCAACCAGAAGTGAACACAATGCTTTAACAGAGGAACAACATTATCTACTCGCCAGGCCTCGCGACCTCTCCAGTGACTAAGGAGGATACCAAGACCATGGTCAAGACCCCAGCAATTTCTTGGCTCACTCAATAACCTGGGTTAGATACCATGAGAACCTGGGGACTTATTCACCTTTACACTCTTCAGGTGACCCAGCACTACTACTTTCTTGATCTCAAAATGCTGCAGCATATTAGCATGCTCCACATAAATCTCACTATTCCCCACACCCTTCTCCTGGATGAATATTGATGCAAAATACTCATTTAAGATCTCACCCACATTCTCTGCCTCCAAGCACACATTTCCTCCTTTATCCTTGAGTGGTCATTGGTTATACTTATCCGGAGTTATCCTCTTATTTTTAATGTATGTATAGAATTCCTTGGGATTCTCTTTAACTCTAAGGGGTCATTTCAAGGCCCCTTGCTCTCCTAAATTCCCTGTTTGAGTTTTTGTTCTCTTTTCTTTATTTTCCTCACAGGCCCTGTTCAATTTTAGCTTCTTAAAACTTTACATATGCTTCTGTTTTCCCTTTTGATGAAATTCAAAACCTCCCTGTTATCCACGGTCCCCCTTACCTTGCCATCCTTATCCTTCCTCCTTTCTGCAACATGCTGGTCTCAATATAGAAACCCTGCGAACTTCACTGCAAACATTGCTCCAGCTACATAAATATCCATTGGTCACTGCTTTCTCTTTCCTCACACTCAAGTCAATTTTGTCTCCAAGTTGCCACAGCTGCTTGTACTATGACCTGTAACCATCCTCACTAATCTTATGGAAACGCATGTGTATTACATCAGTAACACTGCCCTCATCTACTCTTTCCGTTAATTCAAAATCGTTCAGCAAGTTACCAATGCACAATTTCCCGTTGGTGTTTCCTAACCACCTCACCTTTTCCCACGTGACCACAAGCTTTTCCCTAAATAAAGGTTGCTAATACTTCTCCCATTACCAGAGTCAAACTGACAGGGATGGAACTGCCAGGAATGATCTCACAACCCTCTTCAAAACAAGCCTGCAATATCAATCCTCCAGTCTCCTGACACCTCCTCCCAGTCCAGGGGAGGCTGTGATGTTGGGGCCAGTAGCCCCACAGTTTCTCCTTTCACTTCACTCGGAATTCTCGGATGTCTCTCATCCTGTCCCGGCTTCCCGCTAACCCCGAGTGCCAACACCATTCGGACGGGGACATTCACAGATCAATGTGGACTTCAACAGTTTCCTCATTTCCCCATGCCCCACCTCACCCTAGTTCCAAACTTCCAGCTCAGCACTGTCCACATGACCTGTCCTACCTGCCTATCTTCTTTTACACCTATCCATCTCACCCCCCCGCCCCCGACCTATCACCTTCATCCCCTCCCCCACTCACCTATTGTACTCTATGCTACTTTCTCCCCACCCTCACCCTCCTCTCACTGATCTCTCCACCCTTTAGGCTCTCTGCCTCTATTCCTGATGAAGGGCTTTTGCCCGAAACGTCAATTTTACTGCTCTTTGGATGCTGCCTGAACTGCTGTGCTCTTCCAGCACCACTAATCCAGAATCTGGTTTCCAGCATCTGCAGTCATTGTTTTTACCTCGTTGATTTTAACCTTAGTGCAAATCCTCTTGCAAGGATGCCTGCCTTGAAGTTTTCCTCCTCTCTCTACAAGAATCTCAGGCAGTCCCTCTCCCACTCCTAGGTCATTTCCTCTGCCATGAAGCTCTTCAATCAAATAAACTCACTACCACAGCCACATTTGCTTCCTCAGTGCCGGCCTTCGTAACCAACTCATCCCACACGGACTCCGGACCACCTTTAAACCAGCAGAGTTCGGACCCGAACAGGACAAACAGTACAGACTACAGATTCAAAAACACCAGCAACGGTTCTCCTTCAAGATCCTCCATTCCACGCTCACAGCAATGCGCCGGCACCTAACCTCTCTACTGTCAGTCCTGCCTCAGCTGAGGGCCACACTCTCAATTACAAAGGACCCACTCTGTACTACATCCTCAGGAGAATTCATACTCTCAACAGTATTTCAACTCCATCTCAAACATCAAAAACTGTAAGTACAACAAACTTTTATGTATCCACCTCCATAACCAGCGCTCCTCAAACATTCCCGTATATTCACCTGGCCTCTGGAACTGCTCGGACGCCATTAGCCATGCGGCTGGTGCAGCTGCCACCCCCACACTGATTGATGTCACGTCCGCCCCCATCATGGCCGCTCCCACAGCCACTTCTGCCCCTCACAATTCCTCGTGCACCACACGTGACATCACTTCTGCCCCTCACATCATCGTTGATGTCACACGCTCAGTGACTTCCGCCCCCTCCCCACTGCTGTGTTTGCCACCACTTCCAACCCCAACAAGGCCACTCACCTGCATTCTGCTGACACACCTCCCCCACAGATCCTACTGTCACCATCCCCGCCCCCCAGAACCCTGAGGGGAACACCACTCCTGCTCATGACTCCATCCCCATTTCCCCCACCACCATACCCACTTCAGTTACAGGTTCCGCCCCCACTCCCAGGTCCACACCTACACCAGATCCCAGATCTGCTGAGTTTTCACCATCCCTCCAGACCTTCCCCTCACTGAAGACGAACAATCAGTCCTCAGCAAAGGACTCACCTTCATCCCCCTCCATCCACGCATCAATGAATTTAGTACATGCCGTGATGTTGAACACTTCTTCCGCTGCCTCCGCCTCCGAGCTTAGTTTCACAATCAGAACTCCCGTCCACCTTCGGAGGACCCCTTCGCCCACCTCCAACACACTGCATCCACCTGGACACCCCGCGCTGGCCTATTACCCACCCTTGACCTCCATTGCCCACTGCCGCCTGGACATTAACAGCCTCAACCTGCCTACCTCCCCTCCCCCACTCCAAACTCTCACCCTCAACGCGCAGCCCTCCAATCCCGACCTCCCCATCAAGCCAGCAGATAAAGGAGGCGCGTGGTAGTCTGGCGCACTGACCTCTACACCGCTGAAGCCAAACGCCAACTCGAGGACACCTCTTCCTACCACCCCCTCGACCATGACCCCACTCCCCCCATCACCAAACCATCATCTCCCGGACCATACAGAACCTCATCACTTCAGGAGATCTCCCACCCACAGCTTCCAACCTCATAATCCGGGAAACCCGCACTGCCCGGTTCTACCTCCTTCCCAAGATCCACAAGCCTGACCACCCTGGCCGACCCATTGTCTCAGCATGCTCCTGCCCCACTGAACTCATTTCTACCTACATCGACACTGTCCTATTTCCCCCCTAGTCCAGGAACTCACCACATACGTTCGAGACACCATCCACACCCTCCACCTCCTCCAAGACTTCCGTTTCCCCGGCCCCCAACGCCTCATCTTCCCCATGGATATCCAATCCCTCTACACTTCCATCCGCCATGACCAGGGCCTCCAAGCCCTCCACTTCTTCCTCTCGCAACATCCCCAAAAGTACCCTTCCACCGACACTCATTCGTTTGGCAGAACTGTTCCTCACCATTAACAATTTCTCCTTCGAATCCTCCCACTTCCTCCAGACCAAAGAGGTAACCATGGGCACCCGTATTGGCCCCATCTATGCCTGATTCTTTGACTATGTAGAACAGTCGATCTTCCGTAATTACACCGGCACCAGTCCCCACCTCTTCCTCTGCGACATTGATGACTGCATTGGCGCCACCTCGTGCTCTCGCGAGGAGGTTGAGCAATTCATCAACTTCACCAACACATTCCACCCTGACCTTAACATTTATCTGGAACATCTCCGACACTTCCCTTCCCTTCCCTTCCTGGACCTCTCCATCTCCATTAATGACGACCGACTTGATACCGACATTTTTTACAGACCCACCGACTCCCACAACTGTCTGGATTACACCTCTTCCCACCCTACCTCCTGCAAAAATGCCATCCTGTATTCTCAATTCCTCCGCCTCTGCTCCCAGGAGGACCAGTTCCACCACAGAACATACCAGATGGCCTCCTCCTTTAGAGACCGCAATTTCCCTTCCCACATGGTTAAAGATGCCCTCCAACGTATCTCATCCACATCCCACACCTCTGCTCTCAGATCCCACCCCTCCAACCGTAACAAGGACAGAACACCCCTGGTGCTCACCTTCCACCCTACCAACCTATGCATAAATCAAATAATTTCCGCCACCTCCAAACAAACCCCACCACCAGGGATATATTTCCCTCTGCACCCCTTTCTGCCTTCCGCAAAGACCCTTCCCTCCGTGACTACCTGGTCAGATCCACACCTCCCTTCAACCCACCCTCCCGTCCTGGCACCTTCCCCTGCCACCGCAGGAATTGCAAAACCTGCGCCCACACCTCCATCCGAGGCCTGAAAGGAGCCTTCCACATCCAAAGTTTTACCTGCACGTCTGCCAATATCATTTATTGTATCCGTTGCTCTCAATGCGGTCTCCTCTACATTTGGGAGACTGGGCACCTCCTCACAGAGTGCTTTAGGGAACATCTCTGGGACACGCGCACCAATCAACCACACGTGTCTGAATATTTCAATTCTCCCTCCCACTCTGCAGAGGACATGAATGTCCTGGGCCTCCTTCACCGCCTCCTCCCTTACCACCAGACGCCTGAAGGAAGAACGCCTCATCTTCTGCCTTGGAACACTACAGCCCCAGGGCATCAATGTGGACTTCAACAGTTTTCTCATTTCCCCTTCCCCTACCTCACTCCAGTTCCAAACTTCCGGCTCAGCCCTGTCCCCATGACCTGTCCTACCTGCCTATCTCCTTTTCCACCTATCCACCCCCCCCCCCCCCCCCCAGCAGTTTGTGCTCACCATGGGGATGCAGACAGCTTCCCCAGAGACAGGACAGTCAAATGGACAACGATAACCCCATAAACTGGGATTAAAAAAGGTTCATTTGCTATAGTATAACAGGGCACCCACTCCGTAGGTGGGTTCTGCTGAAGCCACAGCGAAATAATAAGAGACTGGATGGTTAATAAAGGGAACTGTAAATAGAATAACTGTAAATTCGAGTAATTCAATCTGTTCTTTGCAATGTTAAGACATGCAGTGTATATATCTATGAACGACATGACAAATTGTACAAGTACAATTCTATGAATAAAGTATATTTTGAAATAAAAAAAAATGAAGGGCTTTTGCCCGAAATGTCGATTTTACTGCTCCTCGGATGCTGCCCGAACTGCTGTGCTCTTCCAGCACCGCTAATCCAGAATTTAGAGGGCTATGGGCCAAACACCGCCAAATGGTCCTGGTTCAGTTCCGGAAATCCGGTCAGTCCGAATGGGGTCGGGTCAAAGAGCCTGTTTCCACGCTGTGTGTGATTTATCTCTCATTCGGTTTGATTCCACTCACTCCGCCCTTCTCCGGGTCAAACGTGCGTGACCTCCTCCTCAGTATATCTGCACGTTAGCAGTTTGTTGACTCACCGAAACTGTTTTCTCAGCCTCAGTGGAAGGATTTTAGTAAAACCCTCTCACTGTGTCCAGGCGGAAACCCCACAGCGATAGCGCCATGGCCCCGCCTCGCGGTGACCGATTCAAACGATGACGCCCCGCCCCCTCCCACCGCGAGCTCGCGCAGAGGCGGTTAAACGGCCGCGTCTCGCGGCTGCGCGTGAGCACTCAGGACGGGCCTCAGCTCAACACCCAACTCCGATTGGTCACAATGTCCATCAATCACACGGTTTCAGCCAATAAGGAATGCAGACCCGCGCGTGGAATGTCGTTTGGAGGTGAATGTGGACAAAAGAGAATTCGCTGGAGAAACTCGGCGGCCGGTTTGGCGGGATCCGTGCAGGTAAAGCAGAGGCAATTTTTCTGATCCAGTGCTCCTTCATCAGAATTGATAGTAACTAGGAAAGGTACAGATAGCGGGGTGAGGGCTGTCACTCCCGCAGTAGGTGGAGCTGGAGCTCAGGAAGAGAGAGAAGAGCAGCCAGACAGAGAAAGAGCTGGCTCAATGTGAGGCAGGGAGAGAGAAAAGCTGCCTGAAGCAGCCCGTGTCATGGCAAGGGCCTGGACTCTGGGGAAAGGACATTGCACAAGGTGCTCAGCTTCTAACATGGTTGAGCCTGATATTGCCTCCCTGGTACCAGGATCAAGGATATCTGAGTGAGCAATATCCCCAACATGGAATTGGACCAGCAGGACGACATTGTACACGTTGGAGCTAATGACAGAGGAAGGAAAAAGGATGATATTCTGAACGTAGAAAGTTAGGCAGGAATTTTAAAAAAGGAAATACTCAATGGTAGCAATATCTGGGTTACTCCCGGTGTGATGAGCTCGTGAGGGGATGAATAGGAGGATAGAGCAGATGAACGTGTGGCTGAGGAACTGGTGCAGGAGAGCATGGTTCACATTTTTGGATCATTGGAATCTCTTCTGGGGTAGGAGTGACATGTAGAAGAAGGAGGGATTGCACCTGAATTAGAAGGACACTAATATACTGGCAGGGAGAGCCAGGAGCTGCTCAGGAGGATTTACATTCGTACGGTGGCGGTGAGACTGGGGGATAGGGATCTGCCTGAGACTGGTGCAGTTTGGAAAAGGTAAAAGTCAAACAGTCAGGGCAGGCAGGGAATGAGGTAGGAGTGATAAGTGAACCTGCATGTATTTCAATGCAAGGGGCCTAATGGAGAAGTCAGATGAACTCAGGGCATGGTTAGAAACATAAGACTGGGATATCATAGAAATTACAGAAACATTGCTCAGGGATGGACAGGACTGGCAGCTTAATGGTCCAGGATACAAATGCTATATGATGGATAGATAGTGGTGTTTTTGATAAGGGGGTACCATTATGGCTGTATTTTGGGTGGATATTACTGGAAATACATCCATGGAAGTTATTTGGGTGGAACTGAGAAGCAAGAAAGGGATGATCATCCTTATTGTGATTGTACTTTCGACCCCACAGTCAGGGGGAAATTGAGAAACAAGTTTGTAAGGAGATGGTTTAAAGGTGGCAAATGTTTTTCCTTTTTTTGAGACAGGGAATAGGAGTAATACTGGGAATTACAGACCTGTCTTACTTTGTGGTGGGCAAATTATTGGAGAGGATTCTGTGAGACAGGATTTATAATTACTTAAATGCCATATTTTGATTAGAGATAGCCAACATGGCTTTGTGAGGGGCAGGTCATGCATCATAAGAGGAATCGCTAGAGAGATTCGGCAGGTTTGGGACGACCTGTGGAGATAAAGTGAAGGTAATTCCAAGTGTGGTCTAACCAGGGCTGTACAGAGCTGCAGCATAACCTTGCAGCCCTTTGCTAATGAAAGCCAACACACCAGATGCCTTCTTAACAATCCTACAATTCCACACTTATGGAATCTTTGAGGATGTGACAAAGCACTCTCTGATAAAGATGGACCAGTGAATATGGTGTTTATGGATTTTAGCCAGGCATTTGATAAGGTTCCCCATAGTAGGCTCATCCAGAAAGTAAGGAGAATGCGTGGTGGTGCATTACTTAATAGTCAGGTCTTGGGAAATGTTGCTGAACAGAGACCTTGGAGTCCAGGTTCATAGTTCCTTGAAAATGGAGTCGCAGGTCGATAGGTTAGTGAAGAAGGCATTTGGTGTGCTTTCTTTTATTAGTCAGAGCATTGAGTATAGGAGGTTGTCGGTTATGTTGCAGCTGTTAGGCAGCTTTTGGAATATTGTGGGCAATTCCAGCCTCCCTCCTAAAGGAGGAATGTTGTGAACTTGAAAGGGTTCAGAAAAGATATTTATAAGGCTGTTGCCAGGGTTAGAGAGTTTGAGCTGTAGCGAGAGACTGAATAGGCTTGGGCTGTTTTCCCTGCAGTGTCAGTGGCTGAAAGGTGACCTTTATAAGACTTATAAAATCATGAGGGGCATGGACAGACAGGGGCTTTTCCTTTGGGTATGGAGTCTGGAACCAGAGCGTGCAGGTTTAGGGTGAAAGGAGAAATATTTAAAGGGGTCCTGAGGGGCAATGTTTTCATGCGAAAGGTGGTGCATGTATGGATTGAGCTGCCAGAGAAAGGCTGGTACAATTACAACAAGTAAAAGGCATTTAGATGGCTAAATAAATTGGAAGCATTTAGAGGGATATGGGCCAAGCGCTGACAATTGGGCCTAGATTAATTTAGAATATCTAGGTGGCATGGAGGAATTGGCCTTTCCTCACAAGACCTTCCCTCCTTACCAGGCAACATCCTAGTAAATTCCTCTGAACACCTTCCTTCCCAAGTTTCCGCATCCTTCCTATTACGCGGCGACCATAACTGTATGCAATATTCCGAGAGGCTGCACCAGAATTTTGTACCTCTGCAGCATGACCTCGTGGCTCCAAACTCAATCTCTCTATCAATAAAAGCTAACACACCGCATGCCTTAACAACCCTATCAACCTGGGTGACAACTTTCAGGAATCTATTTACATGGACACTGAGATCTCTTGGCTCACGTACACTGCCAAAAACTTACCATTAGCCAGTACTCTTTATTCCTGTTGCTCCTTCCAAAGTGAATCACCTCACACTTTTCCACATTAAACTCCATTTGCCACCTCTCAGCCCAGCTCTGCAACTTATCTGTGTCCCTCAGTAAACTGCAACATCCTTCGGCACTATTCACAACTCCACCACCCTTACTGCCTTGCTGCCATCCGCAAACTTACTAACCCATCTTTCCAAGCCCTCGTCGAGATCCTTTATGAAATGACAAACGTCAGTGGACTCAAAACAGATCCTTGTGGAACACCACCAGCAACTGAACTCCAGGATGAACATTTCCCATCAACCACCACTCTCTGTCTTCTTTCAGCTAGTCAATTTCTGATCCAAATTGCTAAATCACCCTCAATCCCATATCTTTGTACTTTGTGCACTAGACTACCGTGGTGAACCTTATCACCCACCTTACTGAAATTCATGTACATCACATCAACCGCTTTACCCTCATCCACCTGTTTGGTCACCATTTCAAAGAGGTAAAAACAAGGATAGTAGATGCTGGAAGCAAGAGTCTAGATTAGAGTGGTGCTGGAAAAGCACAGCAGGCCAGGCAGCATCTGAGGAACAGAATCCTGATGAAGGGCGTTTGCCCGAAATGTCACTTTTCTTGCTCCTCGGATGCTGCCTGACCTGCTGTGCTTTTTCAGAACCACTCTAATGTAGACACCATTTCAAAGAACTCAGTAAGGTTTGTGAGGCACTATCGAGGAGAAAGTGAGGTCTGCAGATGCTGGAGATCAAAGTTGAAACTTTATTGCTGGAACAGCACAGCAGGTCAGGCAGCATCCAGGGAACAGGAGATTCGACGTTTCGGGCACAGGCCCTTCTTCAGGAATCCTGATTCCTGAAGAAGGGCCTGTGCCCGAAACGTCGAATCTCCTGTTCCCTGGATGCTGCCTGACCTGCTGTGCTGTTCCAGCAATAAAGTTTCAACTTGTGAGGCACTATGCACCCTTCACAAAACCGTATTGACTATCTCCAATCAACGTATTCCTTTCTCGATGATTATAAATTTTATCTCTTTATAACCCTTCCCAACACTTTACCCACAACTGAAGTAAGGCTCACTGCTCCATAATTACCAGGGTTGTCTCTACTCCCCTTCTTGCGAAGGGGACAACATTTGCTATCCTCCAGTCTTCTGGCGCTATTCCTGTAGACTACGTCGACCTAAAGATCAAAGTCAAAGGCTCTGCAATATCCTCCCTGGCTTCCCAGAGAATCCTAGGATAAATCCCATCTGGTCCAGGGGGCTTATCTATTTTCACACTTTCCAGAATTGCTAACACCTCCTCCTTGTGAACCTCAATCCTGTCTAGTCTAGTAGCCTCCATCTCAGTATTTCCCTTGACAACATTGTCTCTTTCCAGTGTGAATACTGACAAAAAAAATTCATTAAACACTTTTCCTATCTCCTCAAACTCCATGCACAACTTCCCACTACCATTCTTGTTTGGCCCTAATCTATCTCTAGTCATTTATTCCTGATTATACCTATCAAAAGCTTTAGGGTTTTCCTTGATCATATCTACCAACAACTTCTCATGTCGCCTGCTGCCTCCTCTTAGTTCTCTATTCAGGTGTTTTCTGGCTAGATTGTAACCCTCGAGCGCCCTTTTTCTCCCCATAACAACTTCCCTGTTACGCTTGCTCAGTTCCAGAATCAGATTTGCAATCCTTTCCTCTCCCTCTGGAACTAATCCGTAGGCCGATTGAAAACTCTCAAAAGGGTGACTTCTCCTTTCCTATTTCTAATCTCAGTCCATACTACCTCAGTGGACGAGTCTTCAAATATCCTTTCTGCCACAGTAATACAGCCCTTGACTAACAATGCCACACCTCCCCCTTTTTGGCCATCTTCTCTGTTCTGACTGAAACATCTAAATCCCAGAACCTACATCACGAACTTTGGCACCTGAGAGGCAACACCCCAAATGTAAGTCTCTTTCATTCCCTTTCTGACCACTTAATTCGGGAGTCCCTGGTGACTAATGCTCTGCTTATTCCCTTCCCCCCCAGCTAACTTCCCTTCTGAGCAATAAAGACAGACACTGTGCCAGAGACATGTACTCTATGACTTACCCCGGTAAGTCATTTCACCACCACCGGCACCCCCCAACCCCAACACTATCCATAACAATATACCCTTTGAGGGGAATGGCTACAGGGATCCCTGCACTGTTTTCTGGTTCCCTTTCCATCCTCTTACTAACCCACCTGCCTCTTTGTTGTACCTGTGGTGTGACTACCTCCTTGTAAAGCCTCAATAACCCCCTCCACCCACCTGAATGATCTGAAGATTATTAGATGTATTATTATACTTCTGAATGGGCCATTGAATTTAATTTTAATATGGATCTCGCTCTCTGTGCACCTTCTCTCTGCATTGTAGTCTTTGCTTTGTTGTATTACCTAATGCACTTTGTACAGTATAATCTGCCTGTACTGCAGGCAAATAGAACTTTTCACTGTATCTAGGTATATGTGACAATAATCAAATCAAAGATGCTGGTGGGTGGAAAGTGTAGACTGGTGGAATCGTCACTTGAGGCACTTACTGGGATAGACATGGTCCTTAGACATGTCCCAACCATTTCCCACACTTCTGCCATCACCACCCCTGCTCTTCCCTCCCACAACACTGACAAGATCCCTTTGTTCCTTGCTTTCTATCCCACAAGCACCTGCATCCCAAGGTTTATAAGCTGCTATTTCCAGTAGTTCCAATGCAGCTGCCCCATGACCACTGGCCAAAAGTGTTCAGACAATTGATTGACATAGTATAAAGGACATGCCCCTTGAAATATGATTGAATAATGTCTTGGGGCAGAGAGAAGTTCTGAATGTACTTCTCAACAAGCAGATGTCGTCGATAGCAGATCTCCTTAGTCTGTCCCCAGAAAGCAGTCTTCATTGAGCAGTCCTCATCAGGCAGATGAAAGATGGAGCAGAAGAAGAGGAGGAAGGTCACGGGAAGAATTCGCTGTCATCTCCATGAGAGATGCAACCCCACCACTTTAACAAGTGCCGTCTGTCTGTTTGTCCTCTGGTATCAGTCGCTGATACCAATTGTCACTTTGTTGTATACTTTGTTTATCCAGTTAACTAATGTGACATATCTAAACTGATGCTTCTTTGCAAACTCAATAAACCATGAGAAAATTACTTGGGCATTGTTGACTGCCTTTTTTTTCAAACATCTCCCTAGCCAAGGGAACTCTCTTCCTCCTCACAACAGTACACTGGCAAAAGACGTCAATGATGGTGAACAATTTGGAAGAATTGTGTGAGATGTCAAATGAGGCCTTTCTTGTCGTTGCGATTTACAGGTCAAATTTACCAAGCAAATCTTGGAGGCAAAGATGAGATTATTACAAGTTAATGGCAAGGAACACATTCAGGCTCATTATTACTTATCTCGCCTCATTTAATATATATGTTCCTATTCTACCCCCTGCCAAAAAGCAATGAGGGGCTGCGAACTCTGAACACAAAAGTAAGTGAGTATCTGCGACATTAGGTGGCTGTTTGCTCTTCCACACATCTATCTTGGACACATGGCATTAACATCTCAGGGCATGCCCAATGGGCGACAGCTACTTGCACCCAATGCATGTAGATACTGGCATTCAACCTGTAGCATCTGACACATGCCAACATTTATGCTTTGTAAAATCATGGGGGGCAACTTTTTGTTATACAAGAGAGATGTTCATACATTACCATCAACTGGCGAACTGCTGTTGGATTGGTGATTCACCCCAATCAAACCTGTGCTGTACCAGGTAGGACCTGAGGGATGGCCGCATCAGCCTGAGCCAGGGGAAGGCCTTTGACAGGATATTGCACTCCTCCATGTGGGGTGTGGTATCCAAAATGGCTTGGGGGGGAAGGAAATTTGTAATTAGATCTGACTGCTCTCCACCAACATCGTTAGCTCAGTCTCAATCAATGGGTGGGAATCAGAAAGCTTTCCCGATCAGATCCAGAGTCAGGCAGTACTGCCCATTCTCTTGTGCCTTGTCTGTATGTTTAGATTAGATTACTTAGTGTGGAAACAGGCCCTTCGGCCCAACAAGTCCACACCAACCCACCCAGACCCATTCCCCTATATTTACCCCTTCATCTAACACTACGGGCAATTTAGCATGGCCAATTCACTTAACCTTCACATTTTTGGATTGTGAGAGGAAACTGGAGCACCCGGAGGAAACCCACGCAGACACGCAGGGAGAATGTGCAAACTCCACACAGAGAGTGGCCTGAGGCAGGAATTCAACCCGGGTCTCTGGTGCCGTGAGGCAACAGTGCTAACCACTGTGCCACCGTTCTCTAGAGCCTTTTGCTGAGTCATTGAGGAAGGATGTGAGTGAGAGGGGAACTCTTCCAGGCAGCCAGGGCCTGCAGGTCAAAGCCTCTCTGTATACAGATGACATGCAAATCTTAAATAAAGTACATCCCTCCTCTGCACTCTGTATTATATTCTCTCTCTCTCTCTCTCTCTTTCTCTCTCTCTCTCTCTCACTCTCTCTCTCTCTCTCTCTCTCTCTCTCTCTCTCTCTCTCTTTCACACACACACATAAAAATGTATAATAATATCCTCTCTGCTTTACTTTCTCTCTATCACACACTCGTTCAGACAATAATATTTCATTATCTCTCCCCTGCTGGACTATCTCTGTATCACTCTGTCTCATTCTGACAAATCTTTAATAAATTGCTCTCTGCTGTACTTTCTCTGTGTCACACACAAATCCTAAATGAATTGTGTCTCCCCATCCCTCGATGTACTGTGTATCGTGTTGTCTCTCTCACACTGGCATTTTTCTAATTCCCCCTCTGCTGCACTCATATGCACAAATCTTTAGCAATGTACCCTTTGCTGCACTTTCTGTCTATCGCTCACACACAAATATTTAATATTCTCTCCTCTCCTCTTCTCACTCTGTATCACTCTCTCACATACAGAAACCATTCATAATATACCACCTGCTAGACGCTCTCACTGTTTCAAAGTAAGGAATTTTCCAGTCCCTCAGGATCCTCCCCGAGTCCAGTGATACCTGAAAGATCACTACTAAAACCTTCATTAGCTCTTCAACTACCTCTTTGAGAACTCTGGGCTGTAGCCCCTCTGATCCTGGTGATTTATCCACTTTCAGACCTGTCCATTTTTCTAGCACCTTCACCTTGGTGATGGCTACCATGCTCATCTCTTCCCCTGACTCTCTTGAATTTTTGGGATATGATTTGTGTCTTCTCTATGAAGACTGACACAAAGTACTTATTCAGTTCCGCTGCCATTTCCTTGCTCCCCACTACAATTTCTCCAGATAATTTTGCCAGGGGCCCAGAGTCCACTTATCTCTCTCTTCTGCCCTTTATATATCTGAAGAAACTCTTGCAAAGTTTCATAATATTACCAGCGAGCTTACCCTCATATTTAATCTTGTCCCTCCTTATTTCTTTCTGCATTGTCCTCTGTTGGTCTATGTAGGCTTCCCAATCCTCTGGCTTCCCATTATCATTTGCCACATTTTATGTTTTCTCTTTTGCTTTTATACTGTCCCTGATTTCCCTGGTCAGCCAGGTTGCCTCATCCTTCTTTCAGTATGCTTCTTGTTCCTTCGGATGAATTGTTGCTGTGTTTCTCAAATTACTCTCAGAAACTCCTGCCATTGCTGTTTCATTGTGTGTCCTGTTAGGCTCCTCTCCCAGTCCTTCCGGTCAGCTTCTCCCTCATGCCTCTGTAGTTGCCTTTATTCAACTGTAATATAGTTACTAATACAGTTACATCTGATTCCTCCTTCTCCCTCTTAAACTGCAGGGTAAATACATTCATATTATGGTCACTGCCTCCTCAGGGCCCCTTCACCGTAAGCTCCCTTATCAAGTCTGCCTCATTGCACAACACTAAATCCAGTATTGACTGTCCCCTAGTGGGCTCCACCTAAAGTTGCTCCAGAAAGCCATCTCGTACACGTTCCACAAATTCCTTTTCTTGCAATCTATGACCACCTGTTTTTTTCCCAATCTATCTGCATATTAAAATCCCCTACGATCACTGTAACCTTACCTTTCTTACATGCCTTTTCTATCTCTTGCTGTATCTTGTGTCCCAAATCCTGATTATTGTTTGAAGGCCTGTCGATAACTCCCGTTATGATTTTTTTTAACCTTTGTATTTCTTCAACCCTATCCACACAGATTCTACATCATCCCAACTGTACTTTGTTTATCGCTGTTGTCTTACTTTCATTTTTTTACAAACAAGGCAACCCTATTCCCTCTGCCCACCTGCCTTTTTGATAGGATGCATATCCCTGGATATTTAGCTCCCAGTGCTGATCCCCTTTCATCCATGTCTCCATTGATGTGCCTGCCACACAGTGTATTATAATCCTTATATTCAGTAAAAGAACTGAGAGTCGGCTTTTACAGAAAATAATATTCATTTATTGTACACAATTGAGATTAGAACAGTAAAGTATAGTACAAATTAATTTTAAAAATCTGATAGGTATTTCACTCATTTTCCTGTCCCTCCCTGTTTCGGTTGTCCTGCTCCTCTAGTAACGATATAAAATGATTCGGGAGCCTGTCTGCCTTTCCTCTCTTTCATGCACTACATCGTTTGGGTTTGTCTTTCTGTATTCAGTCATAACAGGAATGAATGATTTTGTAGGCACAGTGAACCGAGTGTCTTGATTTCCTACAGCATCACGAACAATAAAGTGGGTTTTGAATTGTTTTGACAATAAAATCAATCAAAATCAATTCAAAACCGATGTTAATGTCAGAGATGCTTCAGAAAATCAAGAACTGTTTGTCCTGCAAAATCAGACCTGAGGCTAATCAAGCTGCTCCAGTTTCGCTCCAACATTGGGAGAGTTAAGAGGAAAATATCAAGAGGTAAATATTTGCAACAACTGACTAAACACACTCTGAGTTCGAGTCCACTGGATCCACAGAGGTCCAGAACTCAATGCAGTCTGAAACCACTGGTTAGAGTTATCCATACCACAAAGGGAAATGTTTCTGGTGACCACAAGCCTATCATCTACAAATCTTCGCACAAACCTATCATCTCAGCATGACAACTTTTCCATGGGGGTTCCTCACAATCATCTCCAACACCTCACCACGGCCAACGCTTGGTTTGGTCAATCATTTTCTATCTACCATGAGACCTGAAGTGTGGGTGTACCCAATCGGTTGCATCACGTGCAACATAATTTCCAGCTACTCAGACACTGAAGCAATCGGTTGCATCACGTGCAACATAATTTCCAGCTACTCAGACACTGAAGCAATCGGTTGCATCACGTGCAACATAATTTCCAGCTACTCAGACACTGAAGCAATCGGTTGCATCACGTGCAACATAATTTCCAGCTACTCAGACACTGAAGCAATCGGTTGCATCACGTGCAACATAATTTCCAGCTACTCAGACACTGAAGCAATCGGTTGCATCACGTGCAACATAATTTCCAGCTACTCAGACACTGAAGCAATCGGTTGCATCACGTGCAACATAATTTCCAGCTACTCAGACACTGAAGCAATCGGTTGCATCACGTGCAACATAATTTCCAGCTACTCAGACACTGAAGCAATCGGTTGCATCACGTGCAACATAATTTCCAGCTACTCAGACACTGAAGCAATCGGTTGCATCACGTGCAACATAATTTCCAGCTACTCAGACACTGAAGCAATCCATGACAACATTCAAAGAAGTTCAGGCTTGGGGTGAAAAGTGGCAAAGGTTATAAAAGTCATAACCCTGCCTGGCAGTGCGCATCCCGAGTAAGAAAGAATCCAAATGATCCCACTTGCTATTCAGATACATTTCTGTTAATCCACTTCTATCAATATCAAAGAAGCAAGACTTGACCATAAACTGAATTGGACAATTTTCATTAATACTATAAGGAGTAGAGCAGGTGAGGAAGCTCTTTGATTTATTTTGCATTTTAGACTTTGCATTCTGATTGCAAAGATAATATTAAACTAATTATTTTAATAATGTGCTGTCTGCACCATAACAACAATATAGTTCTGCTGAGCCTGATGTCAGTGATAAGTAAGTTACTGGAGGGTATGTTGAGGATCAGGATTTACGTGCACTTGGAAAAGCAAGGACTGATTAGGGATAGTTAACATGGCTTTTTGTGTGGGAAATCATCTCTCATTTACTTGATTGAGGTTTTTGAAGAGGTGACAATGAGGATTGATGAAGGCAGAGCAGCAGACGTTGTCTACATGGACTTCAGCAAGATGGGTGACAATGTACTGTATGGGGTGTTGAAGGCTGAGGGGTGACCTTATAGACATTTATAAAATCATGAGGGGCATTTTTCCCCAGGGTAGGGGAGTTCATCAGAAGAGGCCACAGGTTTAATTTGAGAGAAGATAGATTTAAAAGGGACCTGAGGGGCAACCTTTTTGTCATGCAGAGGATGGTGTATGTATGGAATGAGTTGCCAGAGGAGGTGGTGGTGTAGAGTACAATTACAACATTTGAAAAGCATCTGGATGGGTATATGAATAGGAAGGATTCAGAGGGATTTTGGCTAAATGCTGGCAAGTGGGACTAGATTTATTGAAGTTATCTGATGGATGTCAGTCACTTAAACAAAGAGTCTATTTCTGTGCTGTACAACTCCATGACTCTGTGAATCTTGATTTGCAATTCTAAGGTAGCAAATTGCAATTGGATTATTTGGAGACAAAGCCAAATCATTTGTGGCTGATTCACTCGATCGAACTTCAGGTCCACCATGGTTCTGTTCATTTCAATTGGCAGGGTTGGCAGAGTTTCATGGTTTGGAGATCAGAGTTCACATAATACAAAATGGAAGGATTAGTCTAAGGATTTCCGTTCAGAAGTCACCTAATATTTCCAGTGATGGTACTCGATCAGAATTAGAACCCGTTTCATTTCTACTGTCATAAGTAGAATGGATGGCTTTGAGGTATGTGGAGAAGAGGTGTTGGAAATCCTGGAAAAGGTGAAAATAGATAAGTCCCCTGGGCCTGATGGCATTTATCCTAGGATTCTCTGGGAAGCAAGGGAAGAGATTGCAGAGCCATTGGCCTTGATTTTTATGTCCGCTTTGTCTACAGGAGTAGTGCCAGAAGACTGGAGGATAGAAAATGTGGTTCCCTTGTTCAAAAAGGGGAGTAGGGATAACCCTAGTAACTATAGGCCGGTGAGTCTCACTTCTGTTGTGGGCAAAGTCTTAGAGAGAATTGTAAGGGATAGGATTTATGAACATCTGGATAGGAATAATATGATCAAGGATAGTCAGCATGGTTTTGTGAAGGGCAAGTCGTGCCTCACAAACCTTATTGAATTCTTTGAAAAGGCTTAAACAAAGAGTTTATTTCTGTGCTGAACAACTCCATGACTCTGTGAATCTTGATTTGCAATTCTAAGGTAGCAAATTGCAATTGGAATATTTGGAGACAAAGCCAAATCATTTGTGGCTGATTCACTCGATCGAACTTCAGGTCCACCATGGTTCTGTTCATTTCAATTGGCAGGGTTGGCAGAGTTTCATGGTATGGAGATCAGAGTTCACATAATACAAAATGGAAGGATTAGTCTAAGGACTTCCGTTCAGAACAGTCACCTAATATTTCCAGTGATGGTACTCGATCAGAATTAGAACCCGTTTCATTTGTCTGTCTTGATTTGCCTTGTGGAGAAGCAGGAATTGTTAGCATTGTTAACAGTTTAGTTTGTTTAGACCAGAGAATGGAACAGCACAAACTCCAGGCAATTGCATGTACCAAGGGAATACATGGAGGTGAGGGCGGGGGTAGGGGTTATTTGTTTTAAACGAAGTGTCATTTCATCAAGGTATTCCATCTTCATTGAGTGGTTACTATTGGTTGTGCACTGCCTGAGGGGACACTAGAGCCAGATTCAATCATGCATGGGGAAAACCATGGCGAGTGGGACTAAGGAAGGAACCCATAGAGACAGACAACTGATGCAGACAATGAGAGGCTGCAGTGCCTCCCTCCGTGCTGCACCATTCTCTGTGTACAGCTCTATCCCAGTGGGTTGCTGCAATCTCATTCACACTCTGTCAGAGACAGACTACCGGCTTGTTAGTGACGTTCCTCAGCCCCAGCGCATCTGATTGGTATATTACTGCTCCTCTACGTTCACTATCAAGCATGGTCACAGAAAAGATTAGATGAAGCCACCTGGCTGAACGGATCGTTTCCTCTGGTTCGAAAATCTGGAAACGACGGAGCAGCAATGAAACTGTCAGCCGTGAGCTATAAGTCTTTAGTCACAGTCAGGCTGACAGAAAATATAGGAAGCGGCTGGGTCCTGAGGTTGTCAGGCCCGAGTCGCCTATCGCTTCTCGGCCTTTTGGCTAAGATCATGTGTAGTTCTGTTCTTGTCAGTTTTAATATCTGATATGTCTCTTATTTAGGGACTCAATATTAATCTGATTTTTGCAGGCAGGAGTTGTGCTAGGAGCTTGCTCCGCCAACTTCGCGCATCGTCCTAGTATTGCAGTGTTTCTGGGAATGGTGCACTCCACATTAAAAAATCTGAAAAGCAGCTTTGTTGATTCTGTTTTGGATACGTTTTTTGTCTTATTTCTTATGTTCTGTACTTAAATAGCATTTGGTTAGTCTTTGCTTTCGTGCAATTCCGATTCGTTTTTGTCTCAGGCGGTGCTGAGTCCGAGGGTTGGCACTGAGATAAGGTGGGGAGAGGGGAAATGAAGTAGCTGGAGAAATCTGCATTCATCCCTTATGCAGCGAAAGTCTGGAGAGGAATGCAGTGGTGTTTGTAGAGTTTCGTCCAGAGCAGCGCCGTGACGTAGGACTCCGTGCTCTTCAGCCTGTTCCCCGGGATGCACACAGAGACGAACAGCTACTGTGCCTAGAGGATCATCTGTGAAGGATGCTCTCTGGGCGGTCCGAAATCTGTTGATCTTCCAGCTGAAGCAGTTGACCCCGACTGAGTGTTGCAGTATGGCGCATTCCAAGTTCCAGAACTACATGTTGAGGGACACGCTGAAGCTTGGTGCAGCTGCCACCAAGGCGCGGTGGGGAAAGACCACCGTGTATCGTCTGCCTGCCTGCCTAAGCACAGGGGGCTGACGCAGTAAGGGGGCTCGGCTGACCTCCCAGCTAAATATGTGGAGAGTAATCATACAGACCTGTATATATGAACGATTACTCTGTCTCAGTATGCAAAGAAATGGAATGTTTACATATGTATGGCATGACCAATTGTACAGATCATCAAAATATTTTATGAATAAAGTATATTTTTGAAATAAAAAATAATTCCCTGGGGCAGGCTATTTCGACGTCACCTTCAAGAGCGTGAAGAATTGTGAGCAGCTCCTGAAGATCTTCAAAGAGAAGGAAGGGGAACCTCTGTTCTCCATCTTGTCGGCGCAGAGGAGTCGGGTTGTAACAATCCAGATGTACAACCCTCACGTCCCAGTAGCAGATGTCCTGACCTTCTTGAGAAGATACGTCCAGGTCGAGGGAAAGAGTACCGATGTGGTCGATCCTTTTGGGATCTGGACCAGCAAACAACAGGTCAGGGTAACCCTGAGGGTCAATGCCAGTGGGAACATCCTCCACCCACCCTCCAGCTTTGCCATCGGAGGAAGCAGAGGTTACCTGACCTATGCAGGGCAGTCGAAAGTGTGCCGAACCTGCGGGAGGTCAGGCCACATGGCGGCGGATTGTAAGGTGACTGTCTGCCGAAACTGCAAGCAGGAAGACCACCCGACCAATGAATGTAAGGAGGCCAAGAACTGTAATCTGTGCGGAGAGGCGGGCCACATGTACAAGGCCTGCCCAAGACGAGGGGTCGCCACCTACGCACAGATGGCCGGAGGTGGCAACATGAGCCGTGGACCGCCTAAGACCAACAAGGTACCACATAACAGCACGGGAACGGTGTCTGGAGGCACCCAGAAGGAAGGGCAGGCTGTAGCAGAGCAGACGGCAGACAGCGGGGAGATGCAGCAGCTGATCCAAGCTCCTTCAAGATAGACGGAGGAAATGGAAGAGGAAGGATCAAAGGAGGCAGAGGATTGGATTACTGTCAAAAGAAGGAAGAGGAAACCTCCCAAAGCCACCCAGCAAAGGGGGAAGCGACACCTACATGACGAGGATACAGGCAGCTCTTCCGACGGTGAGGACGGGTGCAAGGAGGGTCGTCACCAGAGGAAGAGACAGAGTGCCGTGGGGAAAAAGGCGGGCAGCACCGCCCAAGCAGGAAAAGACAATCCCTCTGAGGGGATGGGTAAAGGCCTCCCCCCACTCGGTGAGAACCAAGAGGTACCCACCTCCCTACAGCTCCAGGTAACTGGGAGCAGCGGTCCTGTGATAGCCCCGCTGTCAGATGGAGAACTGGACTATGCGGACCCTGGGCCCGACCCGAAGACACTAGAGCGGGGAAATGGCCCCAGCGTGGAGCCGGACAGCTACCTCAGCCCTGGGAGGGTCCAGCAGTTTGCCATCACCACGGGGATGCACACAGCTACCCCAGAGAGGCAAGACCAGCAGCAAATGGACAGTGTCAACCTTGTAAACTGTTAAAATGGGGTTAAAATTGCCAGCATCAATGTGCGTAGCATCAAATCGGCTATGCGATGTGTTTCTACGATGGCCTTCCTGGCCAACATTAAAGCCGACGTCCTGTTTCTGTAGGAGTGTGGGATACCGCACCTCAGCAGCTACAGGATATGGTCGAGCTTGTGGACCCATGGGCCGTCAGTTTGGTTGGGGGGTAACGATAGCTGCGCCTCCGGCCTGGGTATCCTGTTGCAAGGAGGCAACTTCACCATCTGCGAGGTTAAGGAGGTGGTGGGCGGGCGCCTCCTCGTCGCCGACGTCATGTACAGGAATGCTCCCCTGAGACTGATTAATGTGTATGCCCCAGTGGGTAAGAGTGAACGGTTGGCTGTCCTGCAGCAGCTTCCACTGTTGCTGGCTACGTCCAGGCCGGTCATTTTGGCTGGAGACTTCAACTGTATCATTGATACAGATGGACGATCCGGCGGGGGGTCAGTAATCTGGACGCCACGTCCAGAGCCCTGATGGACATGGTAAAAGATGCCAAGCT
>NC_057755.1:2697496-2747509 GCF_004010195.1 Chiloscyllium plagiosum | reverse complement strand
AAAGATCTGGGCAACGGGGGAAAAAATACACCCAATGGCACCCTCACCCTGATGGCCTCCTTTGTGTGTGGCTGCATCAAGCTGTGCGTAGATCCCCGGTACGCAAACACCAAGTGTCACTACGTACTGTAAATATATGACTTACTTATGGCTGGCTGCGAGTATAAATACACTCGGCATTCGGAAGCCTTTTGGGGTGCTCCGTTATGCGTGCGCGCAGAACAAGGTCACGTGGTGCTGTGCTCCGTTGCAAAGCGGGGTCACGTGATGTTCTGTTTCACGCGGCGGAGGCGCGCGGGGACCACGTGGTCCTCCGTTTCGCAGGCAAAAGAAGGTCACGTGGGGTCGGACATCTGGGAATGCGAGGAGGCGGGGAATGGAGTCAGATCAACAGCCAATCAGAAGATAATTCTACCTCAGTGATTGTATGACGTTTTTTATTGTATAAAAAGACTGGGTCAGGGACATAACAGGGTCTTACATTTTGAACTGGCACACTTTGTAGTTTGTCAGGGACAAAGAGATTTAGACCCAGAGCTCTGAATGCTTTATCCACTTACTGTTTAAAATAAATTAAGAGTGTGAGACCGAATATCTTCTCCTATTGCTTCATTTAAAAGAACACGCAGGACTTGGCTCACACATAGAAGAAAGTAAGTTTGTAGATTGAGCCAAAGTCCAACAAATTGGTGACCCCGACGTGATGAAGACAGAGAAGTGACGGAAAGAGAGAAAAATAGAAACAACGGACAGCTGACGTTTGATGACAACAACAAGCGGCGCCGCATAAAAAAAGGTGAGCCGACGCCTGTTTATATCGAAGTTCTGCAACTGGAGATACTAAATTGATTGTTGTCATTATACTGCAAGTGTCCTTGTAATAGTAAGTGGATAAAGTATTGATATAGTACGTACAGGTTTAAAGTCCCGTGGGGTTAGAGTCCCCACAAAAGCAACAAGGTACGTGCGGGTTTAAAGTCCCATGGGGTTAGAGTCCCCAGAAAAGCAACAAAGTTTAATACGTACAGGTTTAAAGTCCCTTGGGGTTAGAGTCCCCATAAAAGCAACATGGTACGTAAGTGTGAGGAGGTTTAAAGTCCATTGAGCAGGATCTCATAAAAGCAACGCTCACAAATTGTGGTGTATGATTGTGTTGTATGTTTTAAAACTTACATTGGGGACTGTACGGAGGGTGTCAGAAAAGCCAGTAGCGTTTTGAAGACAGAGACGGTGGTGTTTCAGTGAGAGAGAGTCGGTAGTGGAAACCTAACGGTGACAACGAAACTGCTGATAAACCTCGCTGAAATAGTCCGTTGTTCGGGTGTACTCCATCCAAACTGACTACCCACCGGATTTGTCTCTGATTGGGTTGGTTGCTCGGTTATATTTATATCCAAACCAACTGACTGAATAAAAATAAAAATACATAAAATGGAAGGGGAGTTTGATAAAGAGTGTGAAGAATACGGAGGATGTTATTCCGATTTAATGTTGCCCGTAAAACAGCAGTGGGGTAAAGCCAGAAGTCAATTAGTCAGTGGGCTTGCAAAGAACAAACAAAAAACAATGATGGAGAAATATGATAAGATTTGGGAGGAATTACAGAAACAGGGCAAAGTCCCTAAAGATGAGGAGAGGAAGAAATTGTCACTGTTTTTAGGAAAAGCAGAAGAGCAAGCTAAATTAGAAGTAGAAGGACACATGAAGGGAAAGAAAGGGTCAATATTAGTTAGAAGAAAGTGGACAAAAGAAGGCGGGGAGAATGAAGAGAGGAGGATTCATTTGCATAACATGACGTTGGCCTGTATGGCGGTAGAAACATTACAAAAGAAAGTAGGTGGTACCTCTACAATAGAACTGACAAAGGAGACAGAAAATGCAGGACCATCCGCACCATTATATCCTAAATTGCCTGTGGTACAATCACCGCCTCCATATCCTGTAATGCAAATGCCACTTATGTCTGTTCAAGAAGGGGTGTTAGATGTGCAAGAAGTAGGAACAAGCGGAAGCTGTAGAAGAAAGTATCAGAAAAGTAGAAAAACTAACACTAGAAGCTGAACAGAAAGTTAAGGAAGTGAAGTAAGCAAGCACGGTGATAATGACGTACAGTAGAAACAAAGAACAGCCAAAACAGGGGAGATATTTAGCAGTGCAGGAGCCAGATGCTTATTCGACACCGTATAGTTTTGAGAATAAAAAGAGGTGAAGATTACATGATTCAGGTCAGTTTTTGGATGATGGGTTCTCAGACAGAAGAAGGAGAGATTTGAGGGAAGAACGGGATAGAGAGAAATTGGATGGGGAGGAGTCTAAAAGTAGTACAGACTTTGAGGACGAAGGATCCCTGACAGACGATGATCCAAACACCTACCCAGTCACTTTTTAAGGCTCACTCACAATGCATACCGAACATGGCCCTCCAATGAAGTCCCTACCTGAACCAAGTTACAACCTGCATCAAAGAGACACATTACGACAACCGATAAAGTATCAGCACCACCAAATGCCATTAATTTACAGAGGCTCTTATCTGGGGGATATTTATCAGCCCTTCACATATACTGATATGAATTGCATCCTGGATAAAATGCCCCCATCCATGGAGGGAGGTGGGCCTTGAATGACTAAATTTTGCCAATATACACTAGGGCACAAGTTAGCTATGGGTAATTGGAGAGCATTGTTGGGCAAGCAATTGAATATGTGGGAAATACAGCAGATTGAAGTGTCTGCGGGGACCAACTTATTACCTGATTCGGACCCGTTTACGCAGTATGCCACCTGTGTGGGAAGGAAATGAGGGAGAGATTCCCGATTCCACCGGGAGCGATGCACTCACTCACCTTCACAATGAAGGAGGGTGAGGATATGTCTGCCTTTTTGGCTAGGTGTAAGGTCACGTGGACAGATACTGCGGGGAGCCATCCAGAGTCGGGTCAGCTACAGACTACGTTATTTAGGAATGCCATTATGGCAGGGATGCCTAAGGAAGTAAAAGAGGCAATGGAGAGTAATCCTGATATCCCAGGTTGTTGTGCAGAACAGTGGGAAAAACATTTGATGCACCACATGAAACGTTACAGGACAAAACAGGATGAGGATAAACAGAGCAATGAGTCAGCTCAAGTGCAGTTGCTGAAGTTACAGCTCAATGAGGCTAGGAGGAGGGCTAATGATACAAAGAAGGCCTCCCAAAAGACGACTAATCAGATGGTTCAGCGGCCATTGCCACAAAACAACCCGCTGAGATTAGACCCAACACCTGATTGGATGCCACCCTACCCCCAATATGGGGACAGGCATATAGGTATTTCTGGAGGAATGCGTGGTAGAGGAAGGGGCCGCAGAGGATTCAGAGGTCAGCCACCCAGCACCTGTTTTGAATGTGGCCAACCCGGGCATTGGAGAAGGAATTGTCCCGTGTTGTGGGGAACCCAGGGAGGCCAGGTATTGATCCGAGGACAGTATGTCCGCGCAAGTCAGCCTCCTGTTCAACAGGCTGTTCAGCCTTACCAAGTCCCAAATGCAACTGCAGCCCAGGTGCAAGGACAGTACCCCCAAACTATGCCAGAAGGGCAGGGGTACGAATATTGACAGGGCCCGAGAACCCAGGGGCATGTGGGATTGGCAGACCCCTATATGCAAATGAGGGTCATGGACAAGAATCTGTATTTTTTTGGTTGACACGGGTGCAAGATTTTCTACCATTACTTGTGATATACCTCGGTCAAGCATGTCATCCTCTAGCGTCCAGTTAGTAGGGTTCTCGG
Organism: Chiloscyllium plagiosum; assembly: GCF_004010195.1. Lineage (NCBI taxonomy): Eukaryota > Metazoa > Chordata > Chondrichthyes > Orectolobiformes > Hemiscylliidae > Chiloscyllium > Chiloscyllium plagiosum. The sequence continues at coordinate 2,743,736 of NC_057755.1, read as the reverse complement.
GTAAACCAGAAAATCTGCCTTTGACATCGCTACTGATCACATCAGTGGCCGGACAGACCTTTTGTGACCAGTATATTTCATCACCTGCATGCCCTGTGAATCTGATGGGACGTGACTTGCTGGTAAGATGTGGGGTCTCGGTTCTGTGCGGGCCAGATGGACTGGTAGTGACCTTTCCAAATGGCCATTCCTTCAACTGTTCTATGACAATGATTCTCTCTGGATCCCGAATGATGTTATCACCGGACACATCACCAATGGCAGAAGGACAGTGGGCAGATATATACTGGGGACTCCTCGAACCCGAAAACGGGCAGAACAACGGCATACAGTCTTCATACAACCAATGGCGACCCTAGGTTCAGATGCTGCATCCCTGAGGTTGTTTTTCTTGGAGCAACGGAGGCTGAGGGGAAATTCTGTAGAAGTCTATAAAATTATGAGATGCATAAATAGAGTTGACAGTCAGAATCTCGTTCACAGAATTGTAGTGTCTTGAACTATGGAGCATACATTGAAGGTGAAAGTTCAAACAAGATGTGAGAGCAAGGATGTTTTCCACAGAGAGTAGTAGGTGTCTGGAACGTAATATCAGGGATGGTAATGGATGCAGATACGACAGGGGTATCTCAGGGGCTTTTAGCACCATAATCATATGGATGTGCAAGGAATGGAGGGATATGGAACAAGTGACCATCAACCAGCTGGAACTACAAGTTGCTAAATAAATGAAGACAGAGGTGAATGTATTTGCAGGAATGGTGGGCAGCAAACTCATAGAAAGTATAGGCTAGAAATCATCCAATGTAATGGTTGTTATATTGATCAGGAGATCTGTCACTGCCATGGAGACCAGGGAAAGTTCTGAAGAGACTGCATTTCCCCCTGGACAGCATCACAACGCTCACCAGGGTAGAGACAGATCAGGAAAATGTAAGCAATGATATAGCACAGGACTCGTGTCAAACTTTGTTTGGAGTTAAAACTTTCCTATGATTGTTATCCACAAATTGAAAGGTTATATTGTTTCCAATAGACAAATGTACATTCAGAATTGAAATGTGTGTAGAAGTGTAATAGGAACTGTAATTGTAAAGGTGTGCAGAAGTATTAACCATGCGCTGATTAATGTATAAAAAGTCACATGATCTGAGTGCAATTTCCCCAATTAGAGAGCATTCCACACTAAATGTTAACAATTCAGTGTGCTCAACAAAAGACTGAGTCTATCCCCCTTATTTAGAGTGATGGATGCATGGAAGTGAGTTACAGATTCAAATCTCATCGAGAGATTTATAGATAGAATAACAGATACCCTGGAGTGAATTGCAGACTGGAATCTAATCCAGGAGTTTGGGGTGGTTCATTTACAGAGTCACAGAGATATGGGAATGAATTACAAATTGGAATCGAATTGAGCTGTTCGGGGTGCTTTATACATGGAATAGCACAGACCCAAGAGTAAGTAACGGACTGGAATTTAATTGAGAGGATTTGGGGTGGCTTACCTGTAGAATGACAAATCCTCAGGAGTGAGTTACAGACTAGAATCTAATTTAGGGATTTGGGGTGGTTTATATATATGGAATAATAGATACCCAGGAGTGTGCTACAGGCTGGAATCTAATTTTGAGTTCGGGTTGGTTTATATATGGAATAACAAATATACATGAATGAGTTACAGATTGGAATCTAATTGATGAATCGGGGGGTTATTTATATAAAAGTAAAATACCCAAGTATGAGTTGCAAACTGGAAACTAACTGAGGGACTGGAGATGGTATTGGTACAGAATAACAGATACCTGGGAGCGAGTTACAAACTGGAATCTAATTGAAATGTCTGAGGTGGGTTATATGTTGAAGAACAGATACCTGAAATGAGTTGCAGATTGGAATCTGATCGAGGAGATTGAGTTGGTTTATATATATGGAATAGCAGATACTCAGGAGTAAGTTCCAGACTGGAATCTGATCGAGGAGGTTGTGTTTGTTTCAATGTGGAATAACAGATACTCAGGAGTGAGTTACAGACTAGAATTTGATCAAGGATGTTGTGTTGGATTATATATGGAATATATATGAGTGAGTTGCAGATTGGAATCTAATTGGTGTATCAAGGCGTTTATTTACATTAAAATAAAATCCAAGCATAAGTTTCAAAATGGAACCTATTGAAGGGTTTGAGGTGGGTTATGTATAGAATAACAGATTCCCGGGAAGAAGTTACAGACTGGTTTCTAATTGAGGGTTTTGGGATGGCTTGTGAATGGAAGAACAGATACCCAGGAGTGATTTACAGACCTAAATCTAATCAACAGGTTCGGTGTGGTGCATACATGGATTAACAGATACTGAGGCGTGAGTTACAGAGTGAAATCTAAGCAAGCTTTCGATGTGGTTTATATATGGAGTAACAGATGTAAGTGAGTTGGCAACAGGTTAGAATCTAATTGATTGATCGGGGTTAATTTATTTTAAAAAAACCAAGTGTGAGTTACAAACTGAGATCTAATTGAGGGGTTTGGGGGATTATGTCCGAATAATTGATACCCAGGAGTGAGGTACAGTCTGGAATCTAATCAAGGGGTTTCAGGTGGTGAACATAAACAGCCACAGATGTATGGGAGTGAGTTACAGACTGGAATCCTATCGAGGCATTTGAGGTGGGTTTGATATGTAGAATAACAGAGACCGGGAGTGAGTTACAGACTGGAATCTAATCAAGGATTTTAAGGTGGTTTGTATATAGAATAACAGATAGCTGTTTCAGTTTTTATACATTGGAAACTTTCAGAAGTTTGCAAAGTGAGGCAAATATTGCTGGAATGTGACATTGGCTCAGGCATTTACAGCAAACAGCTTCTGGAATCTGCATTTTAATCACCTTCAAAGAACTCTCTCCAATTCCTACATCTACAAAGAGAATTCATATTTTTTAGAATGCAATAATGTGGGACAGGAAACAGCTTTAGAGAGTTTGCCCACAGGGACAGTATTTCACCCCGAACTGAAACTTGGAAATGTGTAAAAATTAACCAGCAGCTTTCTGTGTTCCTGCTTCCAATTTAACATGTGACAGCTTAATTTATCCTGCCTCCAACAAGCATCACTTCACATCTCACATTGTTTCAGTTCGACTGCCAATTCATCAGACTCCCCATATCTAAACCAGTCCCATCTAAAACACCAGAGCAGTTAGAGAATGGCTTAGTTTCAGAGTAAAGCTCTCTCTATACTGTAACTTCTCAAATTCCCAGCCCAGTGTAGGGTTAGATACTGATTGAGTAATCCACTTTCCCATTCTATCCCCATCAAATACTCAGGGCAGCTCCATCATTGGGTTAGATATAGAATATGTGTCCCTCTACACTTCCTCCATCTGAATCTCCCAGAGTCTGGGAGAATGGGACTGCGTGCAGAGTAAAGGTCCCTTGAGACTTTCCCAATCAATCAGTCCCAGGACATGGACAGCATGGGATTAGGTGAAGTTAATCTCCCTCTACACTGTTCCCATCCAAAACTCCCAGGGCAGGTACAACATGGGGCTGGATGCAGGGTAAAACTTCCTCAATACCGTTCCTGACACCCACTCCCAGGATAGCAATGCATGGGATTAGGTACAAAGTTAGGCAGCGTTTCGACAGTGCAGATAATACCTTGGAATTGCAAAGGGATGTTGATAGACTGGGTTAAGGGGAAAATCTCTGTCAGTGCAAGCAAGTGGATGGATACAAAGAGGGAGCACAAAGGAGGTTTACAAGAATGACCCTAGACTTCATAGGTTACATTCTGGGGAGAGATTATACAAAGGAGGCCTGTTTCCTCTAGAATGGAGAAGGTAAAGGGGTGATCTGATCTTCAAGATATAAACAGGATGAGACAGGCTAGATCAAGATGAATGATCCCTGCTGGTTGTAGATTTCAGAACAAGAGGGAACAAAGTCCGAGAATTCGGGCACAGAGCATTCAGGAGAGATGTTAGGAAGCGCTTGGTTACACAAAGGATAGGAAAGGTTTGGAACTCTCTTCCACAACAGCAGTCAATGCTGGATCATCTGCAATGGATAAATATTTGTTCAGTGAAGGTATTGAGGGAATGGGCCAAAGGAAGGAAGATGGGGTTAGGCCACAGATCGGCCATCATCCGATTGAATGATGGGAAAGGACTGAGGGGCCGAATGGTCTACTCCTGTTCCAATGCTACAAAATAAAGATCCTGCTACACTACCCGCATCAAACACTCTCAGGAAAGGGACAGAATGGGGTGAGATACTCAATAAAGCTGCCTTTCCTGAATCCCCATCAACCACCCCCAGGAAGGGACACCACAGGGTTAGATAAAGAGTGAAGCTCCCTCAATGATATCCAAATCAAAAATTTAAAGAGGCAGATATAATCAGACAAGAGATACTAATTTAAACTAAATATCTACCCCCCCCCCCCCACCCCCTCCCATCTTACACACAGACCCAACAAGAATGGAACTATTGCACAAATTCAACACCAAGGTCTTTGTTTGATTCTCTCTGTTCTGTTCTGATTCCGTTAGATTGCTGGTTGTGAACATCCCCATGGACAGTCGTTCTAATCCCATGTGCCATATCCTGCTCCCAAACACAGCATCTGATTCCAATCCGGAGTGTGAGACAGGAGCCTCTCAGACTTGACATGTCGGTGAATATCCTGTGTTCATTTAACACCCAGGAATTGTTTAGTGGAGCTTTAATATTTGACAATTCCAACGTTATTTTGCCATTTCATGTCCCTGTGTAACTGTGTGACCAACTGTGTGTGTGCCCGTGTGAGTGAGTGTTTGTGTGTGTGAGTGTTTGTGTGTGTGTGAGAGAGAGAGAGATTGTGTGTGCGTTCACGTAACTATATGTGTGTGTGAGAGAGTGAGAGTGTGCGTGTGTGTGAGAGAGAGTGTGTGCATCTGTGTGTGTGTGTGAGAGAGAGTGCATCTGTGTGTCTGTATGTGCGTGTTTGTGTGTGTGTATGTGTGTGTGTCTGTCAGTCTATCTGCCTGTTACCAGGGCCCTGTAATATTGAGTCAAGTCCTCCTTCACCCCACGACTTAGGTATTCAACATTATTTTCCGCATCCTTCTTCACTAATCACAGTAACCTAATGTGCTTGTGTCACCAAGTATGATGCTTGTTTGCCAATTATTTCCAGGGCATGGGACTACGGAAGTGAGGAAGAGTGCAGCGAGTGATTTTTTTCATTTCAAAAATAGACTTTATTCATAAAAATATTTTGATATCTATACAATTGGTGATCCCATTCATATGTATACATTGTATTTCTTTATGGACAGAGATCGGACTTAATCATTTGTCTATACACATCTATATGTTAACCATCCAGGTGGTTAGCTGAGGCGTCAGTGGGGCCCAATTACTGAGTGGGCCCCTTGTTCTTCTTAGGCAGGCAGATCTTACACGGTGGTCTTTCCCCAAGCTTCAGCGCGTTCCTCAACAAGTAATCCTGGACCTTGGAATGTGCTAGTCTGCAACACTCAGTCAGGGTCAACTCCTTCAGCTGGAAGACCAACAAGTTTCAGACAGGTATCTTTCACCGAGTTGATGATCCTCCAGGCACAGTTGATGTTCGTCTCAGTGTGCGTCCCAGGGAACAGGCCACAGAGCACAGCATCCCACATCACGCCGCTGCTCGGGACGAACCTCAACAAACACCACTGCATTCCTCTCCAGACTTCTTCTGCATAGGTACATTCCAGAAGGAGGTGTGTGACAGTCCCGACCTCTCCGCAGCCGCTTCAAGGGCAGCATACGGTGGGGCAGACAGTCCGGGCATGCATGGAGGATATCACAGGCAGAGCCCTTCTCACCACCTGCCAAGCCATGTCTTCGTGCTTGTTGGAAAGTTCTGGCGATGAGGCATTTTGCCAAATGACTTTGACAGTCTGCTCAGGGAACCACTCAATAGGATCCACCCTCTCCTTTTCCCAAAGGGTCTCAAGGACACTATGTGCTGACCACTTCCGGATGGACTTGTGGTCAAATCTGCTTTTCTTCATAAATTTCTCCACGAAGGACAGGTGATCCGGAACGGTCCAACTACTTGGAGTGTTCTGCGGTATCGAGGCCAGGCCCATCCGTTGCAACACCGGGGACAGGTAAAACATAGTGACACTTCGTGTTTGCGTACCGGGGATCCACGCACAGCTTGATGCAGCCACATGCAAGGGTGACCATCAGGGTGAGGGTGACATTGGAGGTGTTTTTTCCCCCGTTGCCCAGATCTTTATACATGGTGTCCCTTCGGACCATATGCAGTGGAAGATGGCCCGGGTGACTGCAGTGGCACACGTCTAGGCCAGGCCTGTGCCACATATAACAACAATGACAGTACCTCACACCTGATGACGAGGTTTTCACCCACGTTGGAGAGTGACCGTTGCTCCCATCTGCCCAGTTTCTGCCTCACTTTCCTGATACGCTCCTCCCAAGACTTGGTACACACCCCAGCCCGTCCAAATCAAACACCCAGCACCTTCAGGTGGTCAGTCCTGATGGTGAAGGGGATGGAGAATTGGTCGGCCTTGTTATAGAGTCATAGAGATGTACAGCATGGAAACAGTCCCTTCGGTCCAATCTGTTCACGCCAACCAGATATCCCAACCCAAACTAGTCCCACCTGCCAGCACCCGGCCAATATCCCTCCAAACCTTTCCTATTCATATAGCAATCCAAATGCATCTTAAATGTTGCAATTGTACCAGCCTCCACCACATCCTCTGACAGCTCATTCCATACACGTACCACCCTCTGCGTGAAAAGGTTGCAACTTAGGTCTCTTCTATAGCTTTCCTCTCTCACCCTAAACCTATGCACTCTCGTTCTGGACTCCCCGACCACAGGGAAAAAGACTTTGTCTATTTGTCCTATCCATGCCCCTCATAATTTTGTAAAACTCTGTAAGGTCACCCCTCAGCCTCCGACGCTCGAGGGAAAACAGCCTCAGCCTATCCAGCCTTTCCCGGTAGCTCAGATCCTCCAACCGTGGCAACACCCTTGTAAATCTTTTCTGAAATCTTTCAAGTTTCACAACATCTTTCCGATAGGAAGGAGACCAGAATTGCACGCAATATTCCAACAGTGGCTTAACCACTGTCCTGTACAGCTGCAACATGACCTTCCAACTCCTGTACTCAATACTCTGACCAATAAAGGAAAGCATACCAAACGCCTTCTTCACTATCCTATCTACCTGCGATTCCACTTCCAAGAAGCTATGAACCTGCACTCCAAGGTCTCTTTGTTCAGCAACCATCCCTAGGACCTTTCCATTAAGTGTATAAGTCCTGCTAAGATTTGCTTTCCCAAAATACAGCACCTCGCATTTATCTGAATTAAACTCCATCTGCCATTAAGAAAAGTCCTTAAGAGGAAGAAAATGAGAGAACCATTCATGCTATTGTTCTGTTTTCCTTGCATTCTATTGGAGATCTGGAAGCAATTCAGCTACCAATGCTCTCTTGAGGAATAAAATATTAAATGGGGGATCTTTACATCAAGGGACATATAGATCACATCTACTGCTCTGCCCTCATCAATCTTCTTTGTTACTTTTTCAAAAAACTCAATCAAGTTTGTGAGACATGATTTTCCACGCACAAAGCCATGTTGACTATCCCAAATCAGTCCTTGCCTTTCCAAATACATGTACATCCTGTCCCTCAGGATTCCCTCCAACAACTTGCCCACCACCGAGGTCAGGCTCATTGGTCTATCATTCCCCAGTTTGTCTTTACCGCCCTTCTTAAACAGTGGCATCACGTTTGCCAACCTCCAGTCTTCCAGCACCTCACCTGTGACTATCAATGATTCAAATATCTCAGCAAGAGACCCAACAATCACTTCTCTAGATTCCCACAGACTTCTCGGGTACACCTGATCAGGTCCTGGGATTTATCCACTTTTAACCATTTCAAGATACCGAGCACTTCCTCCTCTGTAATCTGGACATTTTGCAAGATGTCACCATCTATTTCCCTACAGTCTATATCTTCCATATCCTTTTCCACAGTAAATACTGATGCAAAATATTCATTTAGTATCTCCTGCATTTTCTGTCGCTCCACACAAAGGCCTCCTTGCTGATCTTTGAGGGGGCCCTATTCTCTCCCTAGTTACCCTTTTGTCCTTCATATATTTGTAAAACCCTTTTGGATTCTATTTAATTCTATTTGCCAAAGCTATCTCATGTCCCTGTTTTGCCCTCCTGATTTCCCTCTTAAGCATACTCCTACTTTCTTTTTACTCTTCTAAGAATTCACTCGATTTACCCTGTCTATACCTGACATATGTTCCTTCTTTTTTTCTCGAAGAGCATGGCCTCACTCATGCTTCGGTTTACCCTGGCCCCGGAGACCTGTTTGAACTGGTCACAGATGCACATGTTTCTGTGCAGGATCAGCGGATCCGAGCAGAAAATGGCGGCGGCGTCCATCAGCGAGTGATTAACAAAGCAAAAGGATTGATCAATTTCATTGGTTCATGGGATGTGGGCATCACTGGCTGGGTCCATTCCCATTAGCCCTTGACAAGGTGGCAGGGAGCTGCCTTTTTGAACCACTGCACTTTATCAAATATTTTTGGAGAATCAGAATCTGGTAAAAATTAAATTTGAGCTTTCTTTGTTTCTGCTCCCAATGTAATATTCAACTGTTTAGTTTATACTGAGTTAGGGACTGGAATCTCATCGATGGTCTCAGTGAGCTTATGCATTGTAGACAATAGACAATAGGTGCAGGAGTAGGCCATTCTGCCCTTCGAGCCTGCACCATCATTCAAAATGATCATGGCTGATCATCCTTAATCAGTATGCTGTTCCTATCTTATCTCCAAAACCCTTGATTCCCCTATCCTTGAGAGCTCTATCCAACTCTTTCTTAAATGAATCCAGAGACTGGGCCTCCACTGCCGTCAGGGGCAGAGCATTCCACACAGCCACCACTCTCTGGGTGAAGAAGTTTCTCCTCATTTCTGTCCTAAATGGTCTCCCCCGTATTTTGAAGCTGTGTCTTCTGGTTCAGCACTCACCCATCAGCGGAAACATGTTTTCTGCCGCCAGAGCGTCCAATCCTTTAATAATCTTATATGTCTCAATCAAATCCCCTCTCAGTGTTCTAAACTCAAGGATATACAAGCCCAGTCGCTCCAGTCTTTCAGGGTAAGGTAATCCCGCCATTTCAGGAATTGACCTCATGAACTTCCGCTGCACTCCCTCAATAGCCAGAATGTCTTTCCTCAAATTTGGAGACCAGAACTGCACACAGTATTCCAGGTGTTGTCTCACCAGCGCCCTGTACAGCTGAGAAGAACCTCTTTGCTTCTATACTCAATCCCTCTTGTTATGAAGGCCAGCATGCTATTAGCCTTCTTCACTACCTGCTGTACCTGCATGCTTACCTTCATTGACTGGTGTACATGAACACGCAGATCTCTTTGTATTGCCCCTTTCCTAAATTGATTCCATTTCGACAGTAATCTGCCTTCCTTTTCTTGCCACCAAAGTGGATAACCATACATTTATCCACATTAAACTGCATCTGCCATGCATCTGACCACTCACCTAACTTGTCCAGGTCACCCTGTAATCTCCTAACATGCTCCTCACATTTCACCCTGCCACCCAGCTGAGTATCATCAGCAAATTTGCTAATGTTATTGCTAATACCATCTTCTATATCATGAACATATATTGTACAAAGCTGCAGTCCCAGTTCTGATCCCTGCGGTACCCCACTGGTCACTGCCTGCCATTCTGAAGTGGAGCCGTTTATCACTACTCTTTGTTTCCTATCAGCCAACCAACTTTCAATCCAAGTTAGTACTTTGTCCCCAATACCATGCGCCCTCATTTTGCTGACTAACCTCCTATGTGGGACTTTATCAAAAGCTTTCTGAAAGTCCAGGTACACTACATCTACTGGATCTCCCTCGTCCATCTTCAGAGTTACATCCTCAAAAAATTCCAGAAGATTAGTCAAGCATGATTTCCCCTTCATAAATCCATGCTGACTCTGACCTATCCTGTTATTACTATCCAGATGTGTCGTAATTTCATCCTTTTTAATATACTCCAGCATCTTTCCCACCACTGAGGTCAGACTAACTGGTCTATAATTTCTTGTTTCCTCTCTCCTTTCTCATCTTTCGTAAAAAGTGGTATAACGTTAGCCACCCTCCAATCCTGAATCTGTCGAACTCTGGAAAATAATCACCAAAGCATTCCACGATTTCTAGAGCCACCTCCTTCAGTAACCTGTGATGTAGACCATCAGGCCCCAGGGACTTAGCAGTCTTCAGACCTAACAGTCTCTTCAACATCAATTCCTGGCAAATATAAATTCCCTTCAGTTCAGGTCCTTCAGCCACTGTTACCTCAGGGACATTGCTTGTGTCTTCCCCAGTGAACACATATCTAAAGTACCAAATCAATTCTTCTGCCATTTCTTTGTTCCCCGTAATATATTCCCCTCTTTCTGTCTTCAAGGGCCCAATTTTAGTCTTAACCAATTTTTTTTGCCTTTCACATACCTGAAAAAGCTTTTACTATCCTCCTTTATATTATTGGCCAGTTTACCTTCATACCTCATTTTTTCTTTGCGTATTTCCTTCTTAGTACTCCTCTGTTGTTCTTTAAAGGCTTCCCAGTCCTCTGTTTTCCCACTTATCTTTCCTACGTTATACTTTTTCTCTTTTGACTTTATATGTTTCTTAACTTCCCTCGTCAGCCACGGCCACCCATGCCTCCTCCTAGGATCTTTCTTCCTTTTTGGAATGAACTGATCCTGCAACTACTGCATTGTACACAGAAATATCCGCCATTGTTCCTCCACTGTCATCCCTGCTAAGGTATTGCACCATTGAACTTTGGCCAGCTCCTCCCTCATAGCTCCATAGTTCCCTTTAACAAACCGCAGAGTGAGTTTCAGTCTGTAATCTATTTGAGGGATTGGGGATTAATATACAGAGTAACAGGTACCAGGGATTAAGTTACAGACAGGAGTATAGTCAAGGGGGACAGTGTTGTTCACAATTGATTAACCAAATATGGGGAGTGAGAGGCAGACTTGAATCTAAGTCAGCAGTTTAGGGTGTTTACATATGGAATCACAGATGCTCAGGAGAGAGATATGGGCTGGAATTTAATAGAGAGTTTGGGAGATTGGTTTTATGTATAAAATAACAGGTATATGGAGCAAAAATTATAGAATAACCGACCCAGGAGTGAGATCCAGGCTGCAATCTTATCGAAGGTATCTAGGAAGTTTATATATTGAATAACAGATGCCCAGAAGTGAGATACTGACTGAAATGAGTATCTTTTAGAATGGATTGCAGGTATTGGTTCATTAATATGTAACTCCCAGAGCTTCTTCTAAGTCACATTCTTGAAATAACTTTAAAAGATGAAAGATTTAACAGCCAATTCCGTTTGTTCAATGTATCATTTCGGTTGCATTACATTGTAATATTTTGCAAAACATCCTGCTCCACAGCTACCTGATGAAGGAGCAGCGTTCTGAAAGCTAATGCTTCCAAATAAACCTGTTGTACTATAACCTGGGGTTGTGTAATTTTTAACCTTGTCCACCCAGTCCAACACCAGCTCCCCGACATCAGAGTCGATTTAGAGAAGGGATTACGCAGCAGGATGAGTCAGATAAATAATCGTCTGTCTGGAAAGATAATAGGTCGTTCAGAGTTCTCGTGTGGCTATTTCTCTCTCAAACTGACATTCCATTTTGAATTGAATTGAATTTGAATTGAATTTGTTTATTGTCACATGTACTGAGGTATAGTGAAAAAGCTTTGCCTTGTGAGTTATACAGGTAGATCACAGAGTTAAGTAGCATAGATAAGTAAATAATAGGTAAACAGCGGCAAAAAAACAAAAACACAGGGACAGGCGCATGTTCAGAGTTTGTGAGTCCATTCAGTATTCTAAAAACATTAGAGTAGAAACTGCTTCGAAACCAGCTGATGCATGTGTACCTTCTCCCTGAAAGTAGAGATGGTGAAAAACATTTCCAGGGTGGGATGAATCTTTGAGAAGTCTAGCAGCCTTTCCTTGACAGCGGACCTGGTAGATGGATTCTATACATAGGAGATTGGCCTTTGTGATTGTCTGGGCCAAATTCACAACTCTCAATAACCGTCTCCGATCCTGAATGGAACAGTTGGATACATCCAGACAGAAAGCTCTCAATGGTGCACGTATAAAGTTGGCAAGGGTATTCAAGTCTCTCAGAGGCAAGCAGAAGTAGGAGTCAGATCTTGGGCACCAAGAATGAATCATGTTAAACAGGTTTGTCTAAATTAAAAAGAACAAGTGTTACAGGAGAGTGTCCTGTCAGCGGCACAGAAAAGGGATTTAGCAGCAGTAGACGTGAACCCTAGTGTGGTCTGTTGCTTTCTTGGTGCCAAGGTGAACGACATCTCAAAAGATTTGAAGCAGATTTTCAAAGGGGAGAGTGAGAAGCCGGAAGTTGTTGAAAACATCGGGAGGAATGACATCGTCAGGGAATGGGGTTAGGGCTTTGCAGAGTGAGTCTAAGAGCTTGGATAGAAGGTTAACGAAACAGAACATCACGTGTAGTAATTTCTGGTTTACTTCCGGTCTCAATTTCAAATGAGGGAAGAACAGGACAGATAAATCAATGGCTGAAAAGGTGGTGCAATGTGCAGGGATTCCGTTCCTAGGATCATCGGGATCTCTTCTGGGACAGAAAAGGCCTGTTCAAAAAGAGAGAGTTTCACCTGAACTGGGAAGGGACATATATCCTGTTGGGTTCTATTTCGAGAGGCTGTAAACACTTTGTTTTGGGGGAAGGGTGGGGCTTCCCTATGTAACAGTGCAAATGGACAGAAAGATGAGGATGATTTTGAATCGAAAAAAACCCAAGTTATTTAGAAAAGGTAGACAACAGCAATTCAGACCCCAAACTAACTCTGAAGGATTAAACTGCATTTATTTCTGTACAGATAAGGCTGATGGACTCAGGGTGTGTATGGCATCGCCTGTTAAAGCGATGACAGAAACGTGACTGAGGCAAGGACAGGACAGGCTGCTCAATGTTCTGAGTTTTAGATGCTATAGGAAGGACAGAAAGAGAGGCAAGAGAGGAGGGAGAGGAGCAGTTTTGATTGAGGAAGAGTGATGGGGAATTAATATATAGAGTAACAGGTACCAGGGAGTGAGTTACAGATTGCAGTATAGTTGAGGGGTACAGTGTGGTTCACAATTGATTAACCAGTACTGGGGAGTGAACTACAGACTGGAATCTAACTGAGGAGTTTATGGTGTTTACACATGAAATCACGGATATTCAATTACTACTGTTAGACAACAGCAATTCAGACCCCAAAGTAACTCTGAAGAATTAATCTGCATTTATTTCTGCATAGATAAAGCTGATGGACTCAGGGTGTGTATGGCATCATAGAACCCGCCTGTTAGAGCGATTACAGAAATGTGGCTGAGGCAACGACAGGACAGGCTGATCACTGTTCTGAGTTTTAGATGCTATAGGAAGGACAGAAAGAGAGGTAAGAGAGGAGGGAGAGGAGCAGTTTTGATTGAGGAAGAGTGATGGGGAATTAATATATAGAGTAACAGGTACCAGGGAGTGAGTTACAGATTGCAGTATAGTTGAGGGGTACAGTGTGGTTCACAATTGATTAACCAGTACTGCGGAGTGAACTACAGACTGGAATCTAACTGAGGAGTTTAGGGTGTTTACACATGAAATCACGGATATTCAATTACTACTGTCCTTAGTGCAGCTATTACTGAGGGACTACTTAGTGAAAATCTATGGTTTGAAATGAGAAATAAGAAAGGGATGATCAACTTGATAAGATTGGACTACAGGCCCCCCAGTAGTCAGAGGGAAATTGAGAAGAAAATATGTTGAGATCTCAAATGTATGCAAGAATAATAGTGTTGTAATAGCAAGGGATTTTAATTTTCCTAATCTGGCGCCATTTAGAAAAGTGTGGTAAGGAGAGTTCCGAGCATGTTGCTCCTGACAGAGGGAAAGGCAAGTCTGGTAAGATTAGAGAACAATGCGTGAATAAAGGTATTGAAATTCCAGGCAGGAATAAAAAAGAATCATATGTTAGATACAAACAATTAGGATCAAACTGAATCTCTTGAAGGGTATAAAGAGTACTGGAGCATTCTTAACAAAGAAATCAGGAAGGCAAAGAGTGATATGAGATAGTCATGGCAGATAAGGTTAAGGATAATCCAAAAAGGTTCTACAAAGACATTAAGAGCCAGACAGCAACTCCACTCAGAGCAAGACCCCTTAAAGATTAACAAGGTTATCTTTGTATTGAACCTCAGGAGATGGCTATTTAGCATCAGTTTTTAATGTTGAGAAAGAAATGGAGGCTAGAGAACTCAGGGAAATAAATATTGATGCTTTGAAAACAGGGATGACATAACAGAACAGAAAGTGCTGGAGGTCTTCGAAAACATGAAGGTCGATAAATCTCTAGGACCTGAGCAAGTGTATCCCAGGACAAGGTAGGACGTTCGGGAGGAAATTGCAGGACCCCCAGCAGTAATATTTGTATCATCTATAAACAGGGGTGAAATACCAGAGGACTGGAGGGTGGGTCATGTTGTGCCATTGTTCAAGAAGAGATGGACGGAGAAGCCAGGGAACTATAACCATGTGAGTCTGACTTTGGTAGTGGATAAGTTATTGGAAATGATTCTGAAAGATGGGATTATATGTATTTTGAGGGGCAAGGATTGAGTAGGGATAGTCAGCATTTGTGTGAGGAAACTCATGTCTCACAAATTTGGTCGATTTTTTTTAAGAAGTGACCAAAAAGATCGATGTGGGCAGAGCAATAAATATTGTTTACTTGGACTTCAGCAAAACCTTTGACAAGCCTCTGCATAGTAATCAAATAAGTAAAATTAGAGCACATGGGATTCAGGGTGACCTTGCCAATTGGATACAACATTGGCTTCATAGCAGGAAACAGATAGCGATGGTGGAGGTATATGTTTTTGATGGGATACCTGTGACCAGCGGTATCCCAGGGATCGGTACTGGATCCACTTTTGTTTGTCATTTATGGAAATGGTTTGGATGAGAATATGGAAGGCATTGTGAGTAAGTTTGTGGATGATACCCAAATTGGTAGTGAAGTGGTCAGTAAAGAATGTTACCTGGATTGCAGAGATCTTGATCAATTGAGTCAATGGACTGAAGAGTAGCAGGTGGAGTTTGATTTGGAAACGTGTGAGGGATTGCATTTTGGTAAAACAAACAAGGATAGGACTAATGGCAGGGCCCCAGGCAGTGCTGTAGAACAGAGAGGCCTTGGGGTTCAGGTACATCATTCTTTGAAATGTGTGTTCTAGGTAGACAGGTTGGTTAAGAAGGCATTTAGCATGCTTGCCTTCATTGCTCAGACCATTGAATACAGCATTTGGGATGTTATACTGAGGTTTTACAGCGTGTTGGGGAAGCCTCTTCTGGATTAATGTGTGCAATTCTGGTTGCCCTGTTACTGGAAGGATTAAACTGGAGAGGGCTCAGTGAAGATTTTCCAAGTTGTTGCCAGGAATGGAGGGTTTGAGATGTAAAAATAGACTGGAAAGGCGGGGACATTTCTCACTGGAACATTGGAGATGGAGGGATGACCTCATTGAGGTTTATACAACCATGACGTGCATAGAGAAGGTAAATCACAAGGTCTTTTCCCTCAGGTGGGGGAATATCAAAACAGGGGCTCATATTTAAAGGTGGCAGGAGAAAGATTTAAAAAGGACAGAGATTGGATTGCGTGTTGGAATGAACTGACAGAAAGTGATGAATGCAGATACAGTTACAATGTTTAAAATGCATAGAGGCATAGAGATATACAGCACGAAAGCAGACTCTTCGGTGGGGATAGAGGTGATAGGTCAGAGAGGATGCTGGACTGGATAGGTGGAAAGAAAGATAGGCATGTAAGACAGGGGATGAGGGCGGTGCTGAGCGGGAAGGCTGGGGCTGGGGTGAGGTGTGGGAAGTGCAAATGAGGAAACTGGTGAAATCCACATTGATGCCCTCGGGTTGAAGTGTTCCAAGATGGAAGATGAGGCGTTCTTCCTCCATGAGTCGGGTGGTGAGGAAGCGGCGGTGGAGGAGGCCTGCACGTCCTCGGCATAGTGGGAGGGGGAGTTGAAATGTTGGGCCACAGGGTGGTGGGGTTGATTGGTGCGGGTATCCGGGAGATGTTCCCTAAAGCGTTCTGCTAGGAGGCATCCAGTCTCCCCAATGAAGAAGAGACCACATTGGGAGCAACAGATACAATAAATGATGTTGGTGGATGTGCAGGTAAAACTTTGATGGATGTGGGAGGTTCCTTTGGGGCCTTGGATGGAGGTGAGGGTGCAGGCTTTGCAAGTTCTGCGGTGGCAGGGGACGGTGCCAGGAAGGGAGGGTGGGTTGTTTGGGGGTATGGACCTGACCAGGTAGTCACGGAGGGAACGGTCTTTGCGGAAAGTGGAAATGGGTGGGGAGGGGAATATATCCCTGGTGGTGTGGTCCGTTTGGAGGTGGCGGAAAAGTCGTCGGACGATGTGGTTTATGCGAAGGTTGGGAGGATGGAAGGTGAGCACCAGGAGGGGTTCTGTCCTTGTTATGGTTGGAGGGGTGGGGTTTGAGGGTGGAGCTGCGGGATGTGGATGAGATGTGTTGGAGAGAAGGGAAATTGCGATCTCTAAATAAGGAGGCCATCTGGTGTGTTCTGTGGGAGAACTGGTCTTCCTGGGAGCAGATATAGTGGAGCTGGAGGAATTGGGAATACGGGATGGCATTTTTGCAGGAGATGGGGTGGGAAGAGGTGTAATCTCGGTAGCTGTGGGAGTCGGTGTGTTTGTAAAAATTGTATCCCCCTTCATTTGTATAATAGTCTTGTGTGAAATTTTAAATTGTGTGCTCATTTGCATAATTCATTTATCATCATTTGTATAAATTTCAAGGACATCAAGCTTGCTGACTTTACATGTTTGTCTTAGTGTGTAGTAATGCTTGTGTTCATTTGTTCAAATGTCATGTGTTAATTTCTGGGACAAACTTGTAGTAATTTGTGCAAAGATCGTGTGTTAATTTGTGCAAAGATCTTGTGTGAGTTGATGTTGTAACCGTGTGTTGTGGCTGCTCTGTGTTTGAAACTGCAGCTTTGTGTCTGTGTGCATTCCAAGAATCGGTCCAGTGGGGGTGGGGGAAGAACAGGGACAGACTGGGGAGCCCTGGGCTAAACCATTGACCTGCTGCTTTCTTCCACAGCCCTCTCTAATCGTATAACGAACATCTCATTGCTCTCACAGTATCCGTCACTATGAACAAGGTCCAGCAAACAGTGTTCTTCATGAGATGTTCTCTCAAACTTTCTTGCCAACATTGATGTCATAAGTCCATGTATGCAGATGCACCACTGCTCCCGTAAACACATTTGAGACTTGGATGTTATCATCGGGGGGATGGTTAGTACGTTTACAAATGACACCAAAATTGGTGATGCACTGGGCAGCTAATAAGGTTGCCTGAGACTACAATAGACCTTGATCAGATGGGCCGATGGGCTGAGGAGTGATCGATGAATTTTAATTCAGAGAGATGTGAGAGGTTCCATCTTTGTCAGGAAAATCGAGGCATGACTTACGCATTTAATGGGAAAGTTCTCGGGAGTGTTACTGAACAAACAGATCTTGGAGTGCAGAGTCATAGCTCCTTGAAAGTGGAGTTGCAGGTAGATAGGATAGTGAAGAAGGCATTTAGTATGCTTTCCTTTATTCATCAGAGCATTGGAGTTGGAATGTCATGTTGAGGTTCCACAGGGTACTGGTTAGGCCACTTTTGGAATGCAATGTCCAATTCTGTTCTCCCTGTTACAGGAAAGATGTTATGAAACTTGAAGGGATCAGAAAAGATTTCCAGGAATTTTGCCAGAGTTGGAAGGTTTGAGCTGTGGAGAAAGGTTAAATCGGTTGGGGTCGACTTTCCCTGGATCATCAGAGGCTGAGGGGAGGTTTCTGAGATATAGAAAACCATGAGGGGGCATTCTTAGAGTGAAGAGCCAAGGTCTTTTTTTTGCCCACGATAGGGGTGTCCAAAACTAGAGAGCAGAGCTTTAAGGTGAGAGGGGAAAGATTGAAAAGAGAACTGAGGGGCAAGATTTTCAGACAGAGAGTGGTGCGAGTATGGAACAAGCAGCCAGAGGAAGTGGGGAAGGTGGGTACATTACACCATGTAAAAGGCATGGGGATAGGTATCCCAATAGGAAGCGTTTAGAGGATGTTGTATGTAAAATTAATAAAAACCCAAATGTAGAGGCAAGTCAAAGAACAGTTTATTAAACAAAAGCTTTCGGTGAGTCAGCATGACTGTCACCTAACTGCGGGACTTGACCACACCATCTCTCTCAGAACAAAAGGCACTGTAGTTTTTATTCTCTTAATGACGTGTCAATGACATGGACAAAAAAGCCTGTGAAAGCCCACGTTTGATGGTTAGTTGTTTTCGTGCGCGTGCGCGTGCGCGGGGCTCGCTGTGCCAAATATTTCCTCTTCCGGCGAGAGGATCAGCACGGTCCAAAGTTCCACCTCCCCATCCGAGTTGTTGCATGCAGCAGGCGAGCCCAAGAGCACACCATTCCACACTCTGTAAGTACTAACCCTTCGTGTTCCAAACCCTTCAGTTTCTGTTTTCAGTTCACCTGTTTTCAGTAATACGGCTTGTGGACTTCAATGTAAAACATCTGCAACAGCACTACTGACAGAAACATTGGAATCCTAAAGGACATTCTGCATTGAATGCGTGTACAGTAGTTCATGAATAAACTAACAGGATGGAAGAAAACATCCTTAACCTCGCCCTTACCAATCAGTCTGCCACAGATGTCTCTGTCCATGACAGTTGAGAAAGACTGACCACCACACAGCTTATGGAGACAATGTTCACCCTTCACTTTGATAACACCTCACATGTGCTGTATGTTGCCACCATGCTGAATGGGATGAGTTTCTCAGTAGATCTGGCAACTCAAAATTGAACTTTTACAAGGCATTGTAGTCAACAGCGGCCAAACTGTATTCGAACATAATCTGCACCCGAATGGCCTGACGGACCCTACACTTTACCTTTACCATCAAGCCAGGGTTCAATCTTGGTGGATTGAAGAGTGGAGGAGGGCCTACCAAGGGCAGCACAATGCAGAACTAAGATGCGTTGTCAATCTCGTGAAGCTGCACAACAAGATTACTTGCGAGTTAAATAGCTTAAGCAGTGGTTAATAATCAGAGCTAAGTGAATTCACGACCAAAGGTCGAAATCTCCGGTCTGCAGTTCTGTCACAACCAATCGTGAATGACCGTAGAGAATGGGACAACTCACTGGACAAGGAGTTTATGAAAGTATAAGTATCCTTAATAATGGGAAAGCCCAGCACATCAACGGTCTACTTTAATCTGCCCAGAATTCGGACAGTGTAATGTTTTCTAAAGCTTTCACTGCCTGACAGACCCTGTGAAATCCTTTGAGATGCTCATTTGGTCTTAACACTTTCATGAGGTTTTCTGTCACACTCCTGATGCCTTTTTTGGAAGTGTGTTTTTGGATTTAGCTTTATAATCAGTTATGTAAATCACCTTTGGCCGTATTATTATATTCAACATGCTCGACAAATGCTAACTGCTTTTTATTGTTGAATGGTGTAACTTTTCCAATACAATAAAGAAAAATGAAACATATCTAACAGAAGCTAACAAATTTTATTGGCTGATATCGTTGAAACTATCCGAACATTCCCACGTGCAAACAGAATTTTGCATTGAACTTCAGCAAGTCACCAGGGGAAGAGAGAATGAGAATTAACCTTTGTGCAAACAACTCCATCGTCTTCCTCTTTGAAGGAGCGATTAGTTATTAAATTATTCACTTTGCCACGTGCATGAAAGTGAAGTGTAGAATGTCATTCAACATATTGGAGAGTTGGAGATACTGAGGACTGCAGATGCTGCTCAGATCGGCCAGGGCAATCAGATTTATTAATTTTGGAGCAGAGATAGAAATGGGTGGTGCGGTGTTAAGGGAACTAAGGTTGGAGGTTACAGATGGAAGATCTCCCGAGACGATAAGGTTGTCCATGGTCTTGGAGAAGACATGTTATAGAGGCAAATAACGGAAAGCAAATCCAACCATTCAGATCCGAGTCACGCCTTGCCATGTTGTTTCTTGTATGATCCTTTTGCTTTTATCACCTGTTCCCTGTATCAACTTAAAACTACAGCCACATTTCAAAGTCAAACTCACTTTATATAGAGAGAAAAACACAATAAGGTAGTAACAGTTGTTTACTTCAACTAAAATAATCTTAATTGAATTACAAAGAGTGTGGAAAACTCAAAGGGCACCAAATGTTTGCAAGAACATTCAAGAGGATATTGTTTTCTCTTCATAATGTAAATAATAAGACAAATGAGAGTAGCACAGTTCTGGATTATGGATTATTTTAGGAAAAGAAGCTGGAAGATTGAATGAAATAGCAGTGAGTGACTTAACCAGATGGCAATCAGATTGCAACTAAATTTGTCATCATTATGGAAAGGGGCAAAGCTATAAGCATAGCCGAGTGTTGAACGTACAGGATTGAAGTAAAGATGAGAATTAGGAAATCAACAAAGTGATAGAACAATGCATTGACAGGAAAAACCAAAGATATGTTATCAGTACTTCAACAAACACATTAACAAACAGCAGCAGGATAATTAAGAAACAATAGGGCTGATCTAGGATGTAAAGGGCATCGCACACTTAGATGTAGAAGATGGAGATTCTCAACGAGTGTTTGTCTCTGTGACTCTGTTTTCACAAAGAACTGGGTGATATAGGCAATCTAGTCAAAGAGGAGGAATTAATTATGAGATACAATATGCATAGTCCGAGCTGGAATATCGGAAATGTTCTCTGTGAAAGTGGATAAATTAAGAGGGTGATTGATCCTTCACCCGTTTAAAGGAAGCCAAACATGAAATAAGTGTCACATCGCAAATCATTTTCTAATGCTCACCACATACCAATGATGTATCAGAGGGTTGGAGATCTGTGAACAATGTAGCGTGCAGCATTAAAAAAGATGTGCTATTTAAGCCAGGTCTGAATTCCATAGTTTGCATTTTTTTAGAATAAATTCTGACAGGAGAAACTGCCACTTGGTATAGTCGTGGGGTTTTGTGGCCCAGCGAGGACTCGTAGTGGCGCAGGCAACATTGAAAGTGAGATGGCACTGTATGTTTTAAGATGGCGTTGGAAAGAGGCAATGCTGTACAATACTTTTCTCTGTATTTTGCAACAAAATACACCTGCCAATAAATACATCAATTCAAGGAAGGTTGAGTCATACTAAATGCCATATTTATGGACATAACATGGAGGATTTATGATGGTAATGCAGTAGATGTTGTCAATATGGAGTTTAGTAGGTCAGTTGACAAGGTCCCATTTGATAGAATAGCCCAAGAAACAAAATTTTAAGGAACACAGGAGAATGTTGCCAGTTCAATCTAAAATTTGTTCAGTGAAAGGAAATTTGAGGTAATAATTGATAGAAATTTGAGTGAATTGAAAGTTGTTTGCAATGATATTCCACAGGGCTCAATTTTGGATACCTTTGCATTATTTGTACATATTAATGATTTGGGTGTAAAGGATGAAGGGTGGTTTGCAGACGATGTAAGTATCACTGTTGTAGTTCAGAGTAAAGGTAATGGCTATCAAATGTAGAATGTTGTCAGTTCTTCAGTTGAGTAGGTGATGGCAAATGGTTCTGAATTCAGTTGACTCTCCCCAAATGCCGAACGCACGCTTGTCTGAATTCAGAACCTCGCTTTGATTGAAATAATGAAAGGGGTAGAGGAACTAAGATCTTCAACCTTAGAACATACAACATAAAGCACAGGACAGTACAGCAAACACAAACCATTCTGCCCTCGATGTTGTACCAATCTTTTGTCCTACTCCAAGATCAAACCAACCTACATACCCTTCATTTTTATATCAGTCATGTGCATATCCAAGCGTCGCTTAAATGTCCCTAATGCATCTGACTCTACTACCAACGGTGGCAGTGCATTCCACGAACGCACCACTCTCTGTGTTTAAAAAATATACAAGCTCTGACGCCTCCCCTAAATATTCCTCTAATCATGAAAAATTATGCAGCTCGTGATAGCCATTTCTGCCCGAGGAAAAAAGTCTCTGACTATTCACTCTATCTATGCCTCTCATCACCTTGTATACTTCTACCAAGTTGCCTCTCACCATTCTTCGCTTCAACAAAAAAAGACGTAGCTCCCTCAACCTTTCTTTAATCGAACATGAACTGCAGTATCCTGGTAAATCTCTGCACCCTCTCTAAAGCATTGACATCCTTCCCCTAATGAGGCGATCAGAACTGGACACAAGGTGCCAAGTGTAGTCCAACAGGATTTTATAAAGCTGTAGCATAACCTCGCAGCTCTTAAGCTCAATTCCCCTGATAATGAATACCAACAGATCATATGCCTTCTTAACAGCCCTATCAATTTGGGAGGCACTTTTGCTTGGACACCAAGATCCCACTGTTCCTCCACGCTGCCAAGAATCCTGTCTAAACATTGTATTCAGCATTCAAATTCAACCTTCCAAAATGAGTCTCTTGTCGGTTATTCAGATTGAATTTCACATGCAAATTCTCAGCTCACCTCTACATCCTGTCAATGTAATGTTGCAGCCTGCCACAACCCTTAGCACTATCTACAACATCACTGATCTTTAGTGTCAATGGCAAACTTACTAACCCATTCTTCCACTTCTTTATCTAAGTCATTTATAAAAACTACAAAGTGCAGAGGCCCAAGAACAGACCCCTACAGAACACCACTCATCACCAACCTCCAGGCGGACTACATTACATCCACTTCTACTCGCTGTCTTGTTTTGGTCAGCCAATTCTGTATCGAGGCAGCTAAATGTTCCTATAACCATCACCTCCTAACTTTCTGAATGAGCCTACCGTGGGAAATATTATCAAATGCCTTGCTGAAATCATATACACCACATCCCACTGCTTGACCTTCATCAACTCGTCTTGTCACATCCTCAAAGAACTCAAGAAGGTTTGTGAGGCATTACCTGCCCCTCACAAAGCCATGCTGACTATCTTTTATCAAACTATGTTTTTTCCAAATAAACATAAATCATATCTCAGTAACCTGCTTACAACAGACGTAAGACTGACTGGTCAGTAATTGCAAGGGATTTCCCTATTTCCCTTCTTGAACAGAGGAAGAATATTCGCCTCCCACAAGCCTTCCAGTACTATTCCCGTGGAGAGTGCTGATGCAGAGATCATCACCAGAGGCACCGCAATATTACTTCCCGTAATAATCTTGGATATATTTGGTCTGGCCCTGGAGACTTATATATATCTTGATGCTTCCCAGAATTTCCAGCACATCCACATTGTTCATATCAATCTGTTCAAGAATATTAACCTGGTCCAGAGTATTCTCATTATCAACAAGGAAGCAAAACCTCATTTAGAGGCTCCCCTACCTCTTCAGATTCCAGACACAAGTTCCCTCCACTATCCCTGATTGGCCCTACCCTCGTGCCGATCATTCTCTTATCTCACGTACATGTAGAAAGCCTTTGAGTTTTCCCTAATCTTTCATGCCAAGGCTTTTTTTGTCCCCTCCTAGCTCTCCTCAGTCCATTTTCAGTTCTTTCTGAGCTGCCCAGTAATCCTCTACAGTTGTGCCAGATCCCGGCTTCCTCAGCCTAAAGTACGCTTCCTTCTTCCTCTTGATGGAAGCTCCTCTGCTCTTGTCATCCAACGCTCCTTCACCTTACCATTCCTTGCCTATCTCAATGGGACAAAGTTATCCAACACTCACTACAAGTGCTCCTTAAACAGCCTCCACATTTCTGTTGTGCATTTTCTGTTGTACAATTGTTCCCAATTTATACTCCATAGCTCCTGTCTAATAGCAGTTTAATTTCCCCTCCACCAAATAAATACTTCCCCATACTGTTTGCTCCTATCCCTCTCCATTGCTATGGTAAAGGTGAGAGTTCTGACACCTGGCCTGGCCCGTGCCCTAGCACCAAATCCAATATGGCCTCACCCCAGTCGGCCTGTCCACATAACGAGTCAGGAATGTTTCCTGGACACACCTCACACACCTGGCTCCATCCAGACCATCTGCACTAAGAAGGTTCCAACCATTACTGGGAAAGTTGAAGTCACCCATAACAATATCTCTGTTACATCTGCACCTTTCCAACATCTGCTGTCCGACCTGTTCTTCCACCTCTCTGCTGCTATTGGGGATCTGTAGAAAACACCCAATAAAGTGTCTGCTCCTTTCCTGTTACTGACTCCCACCCCTACTGACTCAGTAGACTAACCCTCCTCAACAGCCTCCTTTTCAGCAATTGTGATGCATTCTCTAATTAACAACGCTATTTCTCCTCCTCTTTTACATTCCTCCCTGTTCTTTTTAAAAGGTTTAAACCCTGGAATGTTCAGCAACTATTCTTGTCCATGTGAAATCAATGTATTTGTTCTATCCACAACGTGGTAGTTCCAAGTCTTCGATCCACGCTCTAAGTTCATCACTCTTATTCCTGACATGGCTTACATTGAACTTGAGGAAAGAAAGAAAGAAAGAAGACATTCTACATTTGTAGAATGTGTTTAACGATCTCAGAATGTACAACTTTATGTTATAACCGGTAAACTCTTTCTCTTGCACGAAATATTGCAGCAAATATGTGCTGTGACAAAATTCAGAATCATAATTTGATGAATAAGCAGAATATTGTTTCAGTGATTTTCAATGCAACGCAAACACTGTTGCACAGTGGCTCAGTGGTTAGCACTGCTGCCTAACAGTGCCAGGGACCTGGGTTCAATTCCCACCTCAGGTGTCTGTCTGCGTGGAGTTTGCACATTCTCCTCGTGTCTGTGTGGGTTTCCTCCAGGTGCTTTGGTTTCCTCCCACAATCCAAAAATGTGCAGGTCAGGTGAATTGGCTATCCTAAATTGCCCACAGTGTGAGGTGAATTGGTCAGGGGTAAATATAGGATAGGGGAATGGATCTGGATGGGTTACTGTTTGGAGGGTCACTGTGGACTTGTTGGGCTGTAGGACCTGTAAACATACAACACGAAATCTAATCCCCAATTTAGTCTCATCATTGGACCAGATGACGGGAGAGATTGTGGGACTCTTCACATTTCATCAAAGAGAATAGCTTGTCATGTCAACAAAGAAGCAGCAAATCAATTAGTTCAATATTCTTTCAATATAGAGAACAGTGACCTGTTGCTACTGGAGTGTGATATATACATCTCTGAAGTATGGGAACTTGGCTTATATTGAGAGAAATAGAGTGCGACACATCGACTGGCACAAATTTAAACAAAGTGACTGGAGTGCGTTTTACTGCGGTTTCTTGTTTAAAACAGCAATGAAAATGGCAAAGGGATAAATTAGGACTTGCTTCAACTCCTGGCGGAATTTGTTCTGGGTCACAGCATAGATGAAACTATTGTTACAGGAACTGAGCATTTGGAGCATATTGGTCGTCTCTTGAAGGATGTATTGTGGATCATTGAAGTCCAGGCTGTTAAAGTAACCCACACCAGTAATTCGCACATAGAGAAACTGTATGACATGAGTGACCCATAGGAGGAGGAAGCTGAGTGAGATGGCGAACACCAGAATAATTGATCTCCTGCGGTTCACCATCTCTGGGTCTCCATGATTCTCTGTGCTCCGGAGTCTCCTGCGAGCCCTGATACCAACTAAGATAATTCGTACTGTCAAGGTATTGAGCAGCAGAATGAGGAGGAAGGGGAGAAAAGGAGTTAATATGTGATCCAGCGAATCGAAGGCCTTCTGTGTAATAGAAGGACTTGATAATGCAGAACCAGGGCACCCCATCCACAAAGTACAAGGGCTTAAAGATGATGTAGAAAGGAGCATTTTTTGCGATACTCAAGTAACAGACCATTCCTATGACCAGCAATGCAGATTTCTCGGTACAATATCTGGTCTTCAGGCTCTGTAAGCAGATGGCCACAAAACGGTCAAAGGTGAAGGCCACTGTCAGCCAGACCGAGCAATCCCAAGTGGCAAAGATCAGCATAATAGTGAGTTTGCATCCAGGAGTAGTGGACAGGACACTATTACGAAAGTAGATTCGGCCGATCCGATTGAGGATCCACCCATTGGCAATGACAAGGAAATCAGTCACTCCAACAGGATTTTATAAAGCTGTAGCATAACCTCGCAGCTCTTAAGCTCAATTCCCCTGATAATGAATACCAACAGATCATATGCCTTCTTAACAGCCCTATCAATTTGGGAGGCACTTTTGCTTGGACACCAAGATCCCACTGTTCCTCCACGCTGCCAAGAATCCTGTCTAAACATTGTATTCAGCATTCAAATTCAACCTTCCAAAATGAGTCTCTTGTCGGTTATTCAGATTGAATTTCACATGCAAATTCTCAGCTCACCTCTACATCCTGTCAATGTAATGTTGCAGCCTGCCACAACCCTTAGCACTATCTACAACATCACTGATCTTTAGTGTCAATGGCAAACTTACTAACCCATTCTTCCACTTCTTTATCTAAGTCATTTATAAAAACTACAAAGTGCAGAGGCCCAAGAACAGACCCCTACAGAACACCACTCATCACCAACCTCCAGGCGGACTACATTACATTCACTTCTACTCGCTGTCTTGTTTTGGTCAGCCAATTCTGTATCGAGACAGCTAAATGTTCCTATATCCATC
This sequence comes from Chiloscyllium plagiosum, assembly GCF_004010195.1. Lineage (NCBI taxonomy): Eukaryota > Metazoa > Chordata > Chondrichthyes > Orectolobiformes > Hemiscylliidae > Chiloscyllium > Chiloscyllium plagiosum. Next base: position 2,716,835 of record NC_057755.1, on the reverse strand, counting down.
ACCTCCTAACTTTCTGAATGAGCCTACCGTGGGAACTATTATCAAATGCCTTGCTGAAATCATATACACCACATCCCACTGCTTGACCTTCATCAACTCGTCTTGTCACATCCTCAATAAGGTTTGTGAGGCATTACCTGCCCCTCACAAAGCCATGCTGACTATCTTTTATCAAACTATGTTTTTTCCAAATAAACATAAATCATATCTCAGTAACCTGCTTACAACAGACGTAAGACTGACTGGTCAGTAATTGCAAGGGATTTCCCCATTTCCCTTCTTAAACAGAGGAAGAATATTCGCCTCCCACAAGCCTTCCAGTACTATTCCCGTGGAGAGTGCTGATGCAGAGATCATTGCCTGAGGCACCGCAATATTACTTCCCGTAATAATCTTGGATATATTTGGTCTGGCCCTGGAGACTTATATATCTTGATGCTTCCCAGAATTTCCAGCACATCCACATTCTTCATATCAATCTGTTCAAGAATATTAACCTGGTCCAGAGTGTTCTCATTATCAACAAGGAAGCAAAACCTCATTTAGAGGCTCCCCTACCTCTTCAGATTCCAGACACAAGTTCCCTCCACTATCCCTGATTGGCCCTACCCTCGTGCTGATCATTCTCTTATTCTCACGTACATGTAGAAAGCCTTTGGGTTTTCCCTAATCTTTCACGCCAAGGCTTTATTTGTCCCCTCCTAGCTCTCCTCAGTCCATTTTCAGTTCTTTCTGAGCTGCCCAGTAATCCTCTAAAGTTGTGCCAGATCCCTGCTTCCTCAGCCTAAAGTACGCTTCCTTCTTCCTCTTGATAGGAAGCTCCTCTGCTCTTGTCATCCAACGCTCCTTCACCTTACCATTCCTTGCCTGTATCAATGGGACAAAGTTATCCAACACTCACTACAAGTGCTCCATAAACAGCCTTCACATTTCTGTTGTGCATTTTCTGTTGTACAATTGTTCCCAATTTATACTCCATAGCTCCTGTCTAATAGCAGTTTAATTTCCCCTCCACCAAATAAATACCTCCCAATACTGTTTGCTCCTATCCCTCTCCATTGCTATGGTAAAGGTGAGAGTTCTGACACCTGGCCTGGCCCGTGCCCTAGCACCAAATCCAATATGGCCTCACCCCAGTCGGCCTTTCTACATAACGAGTCAGGAATGTTTCCTGGACACACCTCACACACCTGGCTCCATCCAGACCATTTGCACTAAGAAGGTTCCAACCATTACTGGGAACGTTGAAGTCACTCATAAGAATATCTCTGTTACATCTGCATCTTTCCAACTTCTGCTGTCCGACCTGTTCTTCCACCTCTCTGCTGCTATTGGGGGGGTCTGTAGAAAACACCAAATAAAGTGTCTGCTCCTTTCCTGTTACTGACTCCCACCCCTACTGACTCAGTAGACTAATCCTCCTCAACAGCCTCCTTTTCAGCAATTGTGATGCACTCTCTAATTAACAACGCTATTTCTCCTCCTCTTTTACATTCCTCCCTGTTCTTTTTAAAAGGTCTAAACCCTGGAATGTTCAGCAACTATTCTTGTCCCTGTGAAATCAATGTATTTGTTCTGTCCACAACATGGTAGTTCCAAGTCTTAGATCCACGCTCTAAGTTCATCACTCTTATTCCTAACATGGCTTATATTGAACTTGAACACATCCCATTGCCCGATCAACTGTGTATCCTTCTCGACAGATTCTCTGCATTCTATTTTGCCCGTTCAACAACTACCCTCACCTCTGATCTCTCACTCTGGTTCCCATCCCCCTGCCATTAGTGAGCATGTACGAATAGAACTGTAAATTAAAATTACGTGATTCCACAACTGATGTTTTGTGTGCAATTCTAATCACTGCATTACAAGAAAGACATAACAGCTATAGAGGTAACAGAAAGACTTGCAAAATGAAGAATGCAGTTACAAGGATTGATTGGAGAAAGTAGGATTATTTCCCTGAGAGCAGAGGAGACTGAGGTTTAACTTAATTGAGATGCAACAAATTATGAGGAACCCAGATAAAATAAACTGCAAGGATCCATTTTCCTGAGCAGAGCAGTAATTTACAATATGCACAGTTTTAAGATGATTGGTAAAAGTGGGTTATTGGAATTCACTTTATGTTGGACATGTACAACCTCAATCGTAACCTGAAAGGCTTCAAATCACATGCTGCAAGGTGAAGGTAGAGTTGGTTTCTTCGTTTATGCAGACCCGCTTTGGGCTGAAAGGCTGGAAAGAAAAGCAAGCAAGCAAGAAAATAAAAAGACCATAAGGATAATAAGAAAGAGGCTAAAAGGGAGTGAAGGAAAGAAAGAAAGAAAGAAGACATTCCACATTTGTAGAATGTGTTTAACGATCTCAGAATGTACAACTTTATGTTATAACCGGTAAACTCGTTCTCTTGCACGAAATATTGCAGCAAATATGTGCTGTGACAAAATTCAGAATTATAATTTGATGAATAAGCAGAATATTGTTTCAGTGATTTTCAATGCAATGCAAACACTGTTGCACAGTGGCTCAGTGGTTAGGACTGCTGCCTAATAGTTCCAGGGACCTGGGTTCAATTCCCACCTCAGGTGACTGTCTGCGTGGAGTTTGCACATTCTCCTCGTGTCTGTGTGGGTTTCCTCCAGGTGCTTTGGTTTCCTCCCACAATCCAAAAATGTGCAGGTCAGGTGAATTGGCTATCCTAAATTGCCCACAGTGTGAGGTGCATTGGTCAGGGATAAATATAGGATAGGGGAATGGATCTGGATGGGTTACTGTTCGGAGGGTCACTGTGGACTTGTTGGGCTGGAGGACCTGTATCCATACAACACGAAATCTAATCCCCAATTTAGTCTCATCATTGGACCAGATGACGGGAGAGATTGTGGGACTCTTCACATTTCATCAAAGAGAATAGCTTGTCATGTCAACAAAGAAGCAGCAAATCAATTAGTTCAATATTCTTTCAATATTGAGAACAGTGACCTGTTGCTACTGGAGTGTGATATATACATCTCTGAAGTATGGGAACTTGGCTTATATTGAGAGAAATAGAGTGCTACACATCTGTTGGCACAAATTTAAACAAAGTGACTGGAGTGCGTTTTACTGCGGTTTCCTGTTTAAAACAGCAATGAAAATGGTAAAGGGATAAATTAGGACTTGCTTCAACTCCTCTCGGAATTTGTTCTGGGTCACAGCATAGATGAAAATATTGTTACAGAAACTGAGCATTTGGAGCATATTGGTCGTCTCTTGAAGGATGTATTGTGGATCATTGAAGTCCAGGCTGTTAAAGTAACCCACACCAGTAATTCGCACGTAGAGAAACTGTATGGCATGAGTGACCCATAGGAGGAGGAAGCTGAGTGAGATGGCGAACAGCAGGACAATGGATCTCCTGCGGTTCACCATCTCTGGGTCTCCATGATTCTCTGTGCTCCGGAGTCTCCTGCGGGCCCTGATAGCAACTAAGATAATACATACTGTCAAGGTATTGAGCAGCAGAACGAGGAGGAAGGGGAGAAAAGGAGTTAATATGTGATCCAGCGAATCGAAGGCCTTCTATGTAATAGAAGGACTTGATAATGCAGAACCAGGGCACCCCATCCACAAAGTACAAGGGCTTAAGGATGATGTAGAAAGGAACATTTTTTGCGAAACTCAAGTAACAGACCATTCCTCTGACCAGCAATGCAGATTTCTCGGTACAATATCTGGTCTTCAGGCTCTATAAGCAGATGGCCACAAAACGGTCAAAGGTGAAGGCCACTGTCAGCCAGACCGAGCAATCCCAAGTGGCAAAGATCAGCATAATAGTGAGTTTGCATCCAGGAGTAGTGGACAGGACACTATTACGAAAGTAGATTCGGCCGATCCGATTGAGGATGCACCCATTGGCAATGACAAGGAAATCAGTCACTGCGATCGCCATCAGGTAGAGTGAGATGCACCGGGACAGACCGCATCAACCCCAGCAAAGGATTAAGATTGCCACCAAGTTCGCTGTGAGAAATTAAATGAGAAATAGTATAGGAACATACAAAAGAGGACGAATACACCACTCGGGCATCCTACTATATAAAAAGGTTATGGATTTTCTACTTGAAAACCATTATTTTTCCAAGATTCGGAGATGCCGGTGTTGGACTGGGGTGTACAAAGTTAAAAATCACACAACACCAGGTTATAGTCCAACAGGTTTAATTGGAAGCAATCACCTGATGAAGGAGCGTCGCTCCGAAAGCTAGTGTGCTTCAAATTAAACCTGTTGGACTATAACCTGGTGTTGTGTGATTTTTAACATTATTTTTCCACACCATCTACATTTTTGACATATGATCTGTTGCTTTATGCCATAAATGCAGTGTGGTTTGCGTCAGATGCTATAGCCATGATTAACTTTTTTGTGTGTTCTTGTTGACAGGAGACTGAAATATTATTAAAGAAGAGGAGTTTGTTGGTAATGGGCAACAAGGCAGAAAGTGGAGTCTCGGACTAGACAAATGGTTCTTTCAAAAACAACCATTTTCAGGATGGGAAAATTTGCCCCAATGTTGTGTAATTGAACCCATATGCAGGACCTATCCATCCAGAAAGGAGACACAATCAGAAGGACATGGCAATGGATTTAAGGATAAGGGAAGAAGGATACTCCTCAGGGAACGTGGGGTCACAGACTCAGCAGCTCTGAGCCATTAACCCTGGGTTTGGTTATGGTTATGGCAAGTGCGGACAGAGAGATAGGCCTTGATTTTCCCTGAACAGCTGCACAGGGAGCACAGCAGTTGTTGCGGATGATGATGGTGGTTGGTGGGGCAAGATGTGAAGGTCGCGGGAGAAGGGGTGAGTGAGACATCAATGAAGTCTTTCTCCTTCTTCCTCTGGAATTCATTTTCCCACTATCCATGTTTGCCCGTCACTCAATGCTGCCACTTGCAATCACAGGCATGGAGCAATTCACCTTGATCTACATCAACCACAAACCAACAGCACTAAACACTCACCTGGAATCCCAAAATTCCACCTTGCCAAGTGAAAAAATCAAGATGAACAAAACATGTTAACTTTGCACGGGATATGTCACGTCAGGCAATGATTAAGAACAAATAATGAGGAACAAAGAAAATTACAGCACAGGAACAGGCTGTTAAGCCCTCCAAGCCTGTGCCAATCCAGATACTCTATCTAAACCTGTTGCCTATGTTCTAAGGATCGGTATCCCTCAACTCCCTGCCCATTCATGTATTGGCCTAGATACATCTTAAATGATGCTATTGTGCCCACTTCTACCACCTCCGCTGGCAATGCATTTCAGGTACCAACCAACCACTGTGTAATGAATTTTCCATGCATATCTCTCTTAATCCTTTCCCCTCTCACCTTGAACTCGTGACCTCTAGTAATTGAGTCCCCGACTCTGGGGAAAAATGCTTTTGCGATTCACCCTGTCTGGACCTCTCATGATTTTGTAGAACTCAATCAGGTCCCCCCTCAACCTTGGTCTTCCTAATGAAAGTTGTCCTAATCCACTCAAACTCTCCTCATAGCCAGCGCCCTCCATACCAGGCATCATCTTGGTGAACCTCCTTTGACCCTCTCCAAAAGCATTCACATCCTTTTGGTAATGTGGTGACCAGAACTGTATGCAGTATTCCAAATGTGGCTGAACCAATGTCTTATATAACTGTAACATGACCTACCAACTTTTGTACTTAATACCCTGTCCCATGAAGGAATGCATGCTGTATGCCTTCTTGGCCATTCTCTCATCTTGCGTTGTCACCTGGAGGGAACAAAGGACCTGAACTGGAAGATCTCTCTGTACATCAATTTTCCCCAGGATCTAACCTTATATTGTTTATACCGCTCTTGAAATTGATCTTCCAAAATGCATCACCGGATTGAACTCCACCTACCATTTCTCTGCTCCACTATCTATGGTATATCCTGCTGCATTCTCTGACAGTCCCCTTCAGTATCTGCTAATTCCATCAATCTTAGTGTCTTCTGCAAATTTGCTAATTAGACCACCTATACCTTGTTCAAGATCATTTATGTATATCACAAACAACAGTGGTCCAAACACGGATCCCTGTGGAACACCGCAAGTCATAGTTCTCCATTTTGAGAAACTCATTTCCACTATTATTGTTTGTCTCCTGTTGCCCAGCCAATTCTCTATCCATCTAGCAAGTACACTGTGGACCCCATGCAACTTCACTTTGCCCATCAGCCTACCATGGGGAACCTTATCAAATGCTTTACAGAGGTCCATGTATATGACATCTACAACCCTTCCCTCATTAATCAACTTTGTCACTTCCTCAAAGAATTCTATTAACTCGGTAAGACTTAACCTTCCCTGCACAAAACCAGGTTGCCTATCACTGAAGAGCCCATTTGTTTTCCAAATGGGAATACATCCTATCCCTTAGTACCTTCTTCAGCAGCTTCGCTACCACTGACGTCAGGCTCAGTGGTCTATAACTACCTGAATTATCCCTGCTACCTGTCTTAAGCAAGGGGACAACATTAGCAATTCTCCAATCCCCCAGGATCTCACCCGTATTCAAGGATCTGCAAAGATATCTGTTAAGGCCCCAGCTATTTCCTCTCTCACTTCCTTCAGTAACCTCTGATAGATCCCATCCGAACGTGGGACTTGTCCACATTAATCCCTTTTAGAATACCCAACACTTCCTCCCTTGTTATGCCGACTTGACCTAGACTAAACAACCTTCTATTCCTAACTTCAACATCCGTCATTGCCCACTCTTCGGTGAATACTAATGCAAAGTACTTATTAAGAGCCTCACCCACTTTCTCTGAATACTCCTTTGCCCTTGAGTGGGCCAACACTTTCTCTTGTTACCCTCTTGCTCCTTATATATGAAAATGCAAAGCACAGCACAAACGGAATAAACAGCACATCGTTTTCCGCTTGTACTGTGTCCTCTCCCTCAATGTCGTGTTCAACAGCTTTAGCACTTGAGTTGTCCCATGTTCTAACCCCAACGTTCACACACCAGGCCTTGTTATCACACAGTCCACTAATACAGAGTCCATTGTTAATCACTGACAGTTCCTATTCAGTTTTATTTACTCTCCTAGCCAGATCGTTACCCACTCTTTTCTTTCTGACCAACTGTTCTTCTCTGCCTTTGAGCTGCATCCCCAACCATCACTTACTGCTTCCCCTCCCCACCTTATCTTCTTCATAGAAGCCAATATTTTCTTCGCTACCATCAATTCTGAGGAATAGTTACTTCACCCGAAACCTTAAGTTTGATGTTGCTGCCAGACCTTCTCAGCTTTTCCAGCAGTTTTTGATTTACTTTCTGATACACAACATTTGTAGTTTTTTTTTTCATTGATTAATTTGGAGTTTTGGGTTTATCTGACAGTTGCTGTCACGAGTTAATTTGGTTCATTAGCTCAACCTAGGAGGTTGCAGGTTCTGGGGTTTAGATTTTTCACTAAGATCAGGGAAGGTGGTAAAAGAGAGTGGGGGTGTGCCATTATTAGTCAAGGACAGTGTTACGGTGGCAGAAAGTACATTTGCTGAGTACTCATCTACTGAGGAAGTACGGGTTGAACTTAGAAACAGGAAAGGAGAGGTCACCCTGTTGAGAGTTTTCTATAGGCCTCCGAAAAGTTTCAGAGATGGAGAGAAAAGGATTGCAAAGGTGATTCTGGATATGTGTGAAAATAACAGGGTAGTGTTATGGGGGACTTTAACTTTCCAAATATTGACTGGAAATGCGATTGTTTGAGTACTTTCGATGGGTCAGGTTTTGTCCAATGTGTGAAAAGAGACTTTCCGGACACAGTATATAGATGAAGACAAAAAGGCAGCAAATGCAGGAATCCAAAATAGACAGGCAGGAGACTGGAGGACACAGCGAGCCAGGCAGCATCAGGAGCTGCATAAGTAGACGTTTCAGGTGTAACCCTTTTCAGCATGTAAATAGGCCAACAAGACGTGAAGCCATATTGGATTTTACTTCGTGCAATGAACTTAGCCAGGTGTTAGATTTGGAGGTATGTGGTCATTTGGTGACAGTGACCACAATTAGGCTACATTTACTTTAGTGGTGGAAAGGAATAAGGAGAAACTGCAAGGCAAGAGCTGTAGCGACGCAAAGGCAATTATGATGCACTTAGGCAACATTTAGGATGCATAGGATGGGGAAGGAAACTGCAGTGGATGGGTACGACTGAAACTTAGAGCTTGTTCAAGGAATAGCTACTGTGTGTCCTTGATAAGTATGTACTTGTCAAGCAGATAGGAAGTGACCAAGCAAGGGAATCATGATTTACTAAAGTAGTTGAATCACTTGTCAAAAAAAGGAGGCAGCTTACGTAAAGATGAGGCATGAAGGCTCAGTTAGAAGTCTTGAGAGTTACAAGTTAGCTTGGAAGGATTAAAGAGAGAGCCAAGAAGAGGAAGGAGAGGACATGATCAAGGAGAGCACTAAAGCTTTCTAGAGGTATGTCAGGAAAAAAAAGAAAATTACTCGAGTAACATTAGGGCCTGTGAAGTAGTTGGAAGTTGTGCGTGGAGTCTGAGGAGATAAGAGCAGTGCTGAATATTTTTCATTATTATTCATGCAGGAAAACGACAATGTTGTCGGAAAGAGTACTGAGATACAGGCTCCTAGACTAGACAGGATTGAGATTCACAAGGAGGATGTGTTAACAATTCTGGAACGTGTGAAAATTGATAAAGCCCCTGGGCCATATGGGATTTATCTTATGATTCTCTGGGAAGCTAAGGAGATTGCAGAGCCTTTGTCTTTGATCTTAATGTCATCATTGTCTACAGGAATAATGCCAGAAGACTGGAAGATAGCAAACGTTGTCCTCTTGTTCAAGAAGGGGAGTAGAGACAACCCTAGTAATTATAGATCAAAGTTAAAAATCATACAACACCAGGTTATAGTCCAACGGGTTTTATAGGAAGCACTAGCTTTCGGAGGGCTGTTCCTTCATCAGATGGTTGTGGATTGTAGAGTACTCCATAATCACCTGATTAAGGATCTTCCCTCGCAAGCTAGGGCTTCCAAAGAAACCTATTAGACTAGAACCTGGTGATGTGATTTTTAACTTTGTGCACTCCAGTCCAACACCAGCATCTCCAAATCAATTAGACATCAGCAAGCCTTACTTCTGCTGTGGGTAAAGTGTTGGAAAGGATTATAAGAGGGAGGATTTACCTAGAAAGGAATAAATTGCTTAGGGACAGTCACCTCAGCTGTGTGAAGGGTAGATCATACCTCACAAACCTTAGACATCTTTGAGAAGGTGCCCAAATAGGTGGATGAGGGTAAAGTGGTAGATTTGGCATATATGGTTTTCAGTAAGGCATTTGATAAGGTTCCCCACGGTAGGCTATTACACAAAATACAGAGGCACAGGATTGATAGTGATTTAATGGTTTATTTCAGAAATTGGCTAGCTGAAAGAAGACAGAGGGTGATGTTTGATGGGAAACGTTCATGCTGGAGTTCAGGTGCTAGTGATGTACCTCAACAATCTGTTTGGTCCATGTTGTTTCTTATTTTTACAAATGATCTGGATGAGGGCATAGAAGGATGGGTTCGAAAATTTGCACATGACACTGACAATTCAGCGGAATTGTGGACAGTAATAAAAGATGTTACAGGTCATAGAGGAATATAAGTAAGCTGCGGAGCTGGGCTGAGAGGTGGAAAATGCAGTTGAATGTGAAAAAGTGTGAGGTGAATCACTTTGAACAGAGTAACAGGAATACACAGTACTGGATTCTTGGTTGTTAGGATGAGCCGAGAGATCCACACTGTCCAGGTACATGGATCCGTGAAAGTTGCCAACCAGGTTGATAGGGTTATTAAGAATAGGTAGGGTGTGTTAGCTGTTATGAGTAGAGAGTTTGAGTTTGGAGCCACGAGGTCATGTTGCAACTGTACAAAACACTGGTTCGGCCGTGCTTGGAGAACAGTTCTGGTGGCCGCATTATAGGAAGAATGTAGAATGTTTGGAAAAGGTGCAGAGGACATTTATGAGGATTTTGCCTGGTTTGGAGGGAAAGTCTTATGAGGAAAGGCTGAGGGAGTTGAGGCTGTTTTTGTTTGAGAGAAGAATGTTAAGCGGTGACCTAATTGAGACATATAAGATAATCAAAGGGTTACTCATGGTAGACAGTGAAAGCCTTTTTCTTCAGATGGTAATGGCTAGCACGTGGGGGCATAGCTTTATATTGAAGGGTGATTGACACAGGACAGATGTCAGAGGTAGGTTATTTATTCAGTGAGTAATAGGTGCTTGGAAAGCACTAGAGCAGCAGTAGTAGAATTGCCAACTTTAAGGATATTTTAGTGGTCATTGGATAAAAATAGGATGATAATGGAATACTGTAGGTTAGGTTGGCTTCAGATTGGTTTCGCAGGCTCACGCAGCATTGAGGACCAAAGGGCCTGTGCTGTTCTATTGCACATAGAAGTTGGGAAGGTGTGTTGCAGTTTTCGTTGCTGCCGTTGAAGCCGCAATTGGAGTATTGTGTTCAGTTCCGGTAAACTTGCTATCGGAAGAATGTTATTAACTTGGAAAGAGTGCAGAAAAAAAATTACGAGGATATTTCCAGGTCTCAATGGTCTGACTTTCAGGATGTGTTTGGAAAAGCTAGGATTGTTTCTTTAGAGTGAAGAATACTGAAGGGGGCTCTTGTAAAAGTGCATAAAATCATGAGAGGCATGGATAGGGTGAATTCATTCAGACCTTTTACCAGGATTGGGCATTTGCTGACTAGGGTGTATCAGATTATGTTTAGAGGGGAAAGAGTAAAAGGGAACCTGAGCGACAGCTTTCTGACATAGAGTGAGGTGTGCACATGGAATGATTTTCCAGTGGAGGTGCTTGAGGTATGTACAGTAACAACATTTAAAAGGCTTTTGGACAAATACATGAATAGGAAAGGTCTAAGAAGGATATGAGCCAATTCTGCAGTGAAGTGGAGTTAACATTGATGGACATTTTGGTTAGCATGGACCAATTTCGGTCAAAAGGCTTGTCTTCATGCTGTAGGACTTTCTGACCCTGTGAGTCTATGACTCTACCTTCACTGAGATCTACTTTTTCGTTACCGCGTGAGGATTTCTCTTTTCCCTAGTTTCTAACCCTCATGGACTGAAATTGATTTTGGGAAAGCAAACTTTGATTTATGAGCAAATCCATAACCATCAGCCATTTTAGCTGCTTATCTCGCCTTTGAACTCTCTGCTCTTCCACATGAATTCTCATTCCAAACTCAATGCATATTTCATCAGGGTCCTTTCCTTAGATTCCCGAACCTTGTCTGTAGGCTTCTGGCACAAGTTCATACGCACTTAACATGGTTTTCTTCACCACCTCATATTCCCCAGAGACCTCCTCTGATCGTGATACAAATACTTCAGATGCTCTAACCAATAGATTTTTTGAATCAACAAAACCCACATGGCAGCTGGCCACTTGATTTGTTTAGTCACCCTTTTAAAATGAGATGAAAAAGACTTCTACATCATTCTCATCAAATGAAAGCAATGCTTTGATAGATTTAAACGATCCCCAAACAGCCTTCTGCTCCGATGGGTTTGCTCACCCTCCCTATCTTCCTCACTCTCATTATCTTCCCCACTCTAATTGTCTTCCGTACTCTCATTATCTTCCCCACTTTCATTGTCTTCCCCAATCTCATTGTCTTCCGCACTCTCATTGTCTTCCCCACTCTCAGTGTCTTCCGCACCCTCATTATCTTCCCCACTCTCATTGTCTTCCACACTCTCATTGTCTTCCCCACCCTCATTGTCTTCCCCACCCTCATTATCTTCCCCACCCTCATTGTCTTCCGCACTCCCATTATCTTCCCCACTCTCATTGTCTTCCCCACTAAACTTACCTTTCATCTTCACCGCCATTCTTTAAAGATAACTTTCCACTATTTGGCAATTTCGGAAGTTCAAACTCTTCATGTTCTTCTGTCTCTCTCCTCTCTCTCTTTTCTCTCTATTTTTCTCCCTCTCTCTCTCCCTCTCTCTCTACTTTTCCCTTGTCTTTTTGGTCTGCTTTAAATGTTAATTCAAACTCTTTTCCATTTCTTTTTCTCTTCCTCTTTTGCCTTTAACTCAAGCTGTTTCATTTTCAATCAAACTTTGAGCCATATCCAAAGAATCTGATACTGTTTGCAGCAAATCTCAATGCTGAGCTATTGCTGTAATTGCTTCTTCTTTACTCACCGATGAAGATAACTCTAACTCAAGTTTCTCTACCAACTAAAGCAGCTTTACCTTGTTCACCTTTTGTAAACAGACAAAGTCACTTCTTCCACCCCCAGGAAACACTTAGTTCACCTTAACTAATCCTCTGATCATCATTTATGTCTCTATTAAGTCACCTCTAACCTTCTTGTCTTTAATGAAAACAGCTTCAAGTCCCCCAGCCTTACTTCATAAGACCTCCCCTCCATACCAGGCAACATCCTAGTCAATCTCCTCTGGAAACTTTCCAACGCTTCCACATCCTTTCTGGTTGCAGTACTGTGGTAACCAGAACAGTACATAATACTCCAAGTGCGGCTGCACCAGAATTTTGCACAGCTGCAACATGACCTCATGCCTCCGAAACACAGTCCCCGACCAATGCCCTGACTGATGAAGGCCAGTGTGCCTAAAACTTTCTTCACCGCCCTGTGTACCTGTGACTCCACTTTCCAAGAACCGTGCACCTGAACTCCCTGTTCCACTGCACTCCTTATTAAACTCCATTTGCCATTTGTCAGACCACTTTTCCAGCTGATCAAGATCCTGCTGCAATTTCTGACAGCCTTCCTCGCTGTTCATGATACTGCCTATTTTAACATCATCTGGAAACTTAGTAATCATGCCTTATACATTTCTATTCAAATCTTGTGTATAGATAACTGACGACAATGGGTCCAGCACCGATCCCTGAGGCACTCCTCTAGTCACAGGCCTCCAGTCTGACAAACATCCTTTCATTATTACCCTCTGCTTTCTACCATCAAGCATATGGTGTATCTAATTTGCCAGGTCCCCAAGGATTCCATAAGAGCTGACCTTCCAGAATAGCCTACCATGCGGAACCTATCAAAGGCTTTGCAGAAATCCATATAGACTGCATCTATTACCCTGCCTTTATTAGTCTTCCTGTCCCTTTCATCAAAGAACTCTCACAAATGTGTGAGGCATGATTGCCCATGTCCAAAGCCATGCTGAGTATTCCTAATGAAACACTATCTTTCCACGTGTATGCATATCTTATTTCTCAGAATAATCCCAAGTAACTTACCTACTACAGATGGTCGGCATACTGCTCTGTATCTCCCAGTTTTTATTTTTGCAGCCTTTCTTGCATAAGGGCACAACATTCCTTACCCTCTGATCTTATGTGACCTCAGCCCTGGCAAACGCTGAAACAAACATAACAGCGAGGGCCCACTGAATTTCTCCTCCAGCCTCTTGCAGTGTTCTTGCATACATCTGTTCAGGAGCAGGTGATTTATTCATCCTCATACACCTTAATATATTCAACACCACCTCTACTGTGATATGGGCTGTACCCAAGATATGACCATAATATCTACACTTTACCACAGGGTAAAAAGGAAATCCATTAAGGTGAAAGAAAAGTTAAAAAGCTCCAGAGTTTTCCCTGCAATCAAGCAGGCCACATGAAATTACAGTGTTGGTGGGTGAGGAAAAGCACTGGGAAGAATGGAAGCAGGCAAATGGGATAACCAGGGAATTTCATTGGAGTGGTAAAGCAAAGCACAATGATGGCTGAGAGGCTGCAACAGAAATTACAAACTGCTCGTTGGTTGATTAATGAGGAAGTGCCAGATCTCTTTATTTTATTTACGTTCGCAGGTGAAGATTACTTGCACAGGCCAGGTGCAGTTGTGAAAGAGGTGACAGTATTATAGGACACAGAATCATGTCAAACATGATGTTTAGGGATCAGGAGATATGTAAATCAGAAGGAATATTGCCAGACAAAGTGCTAGTACGTGGAATTCATGGTGAGACAATAAGTGCTCAGTTACATAGAGTGATGTTAGAGTATCCAGTGAAAAATGGAGAGGTGCTGGTCGGAGTACTGACAAACACTCAGTTCCAGAAATACAATTTGCCCTTGCTAACAACGTCATTGGGTCAAAGTATGAGTACTGCCTCCTGTGGTTAGAACGCCAATGGAACTGAAGTCCTACAAAAGCACATCCTGGGAATTTTCCTCACTATGTTCTAACGAGGTCACAAAGTCACCAGTTGAAACAGGAGAAATCAAAGAGTACAGATAAGAAAATTGATGTAGAATTATCAGAGATGATAGCTAATCAAATGTTTGAGACAAAACAGGAAGCAATGGAGGACAACGTAGATATCTTTAGCTCAGAGAAATTAACTGAGTTACAACAGAAAGATTAAAAACGAAAGCAATTGTATCAAAAAGCATATACGGAAGGAGGATCTGAGTGTATCCCTGAATTTTAGTGTATTAAAAATGTTACATTCATGAGGTAACAGAGACCATTACATATTGGATGAACTTTTCGGGGAAGTTACAGGGGTAGGATTTTTTCACAGAGTGGTGGGTGTGTGGAATGCACTGCCAGTGGCGGTAGTTGAGTCAGATACATTAGGTACATTTAGGAAACCCCTGGCTAGGCACATGAATGATAGTAATGTGTCGGGTTCGTAGGTTAGTTTAATTTTAAAATAGGATAAAAGGTCGACACAACCTCGAGGGTCGAAGAGCCTATATTGTGCTGTGTTGTTCTATACATAACAACCTTAACACAAAAGAGCGAGAGAAGGCCTAAAACATGCAAAAAGCACAGAAACACAATCATTGCACTGGCAGATAAAGGCAGAATGACAGTATTCATGAACAACACGGAACATGTTCAAAAACCACAGAAACTACATGCAGATACTGACACTACCAACAGAGGGAGTGCGACCCACGCCACACCCAGCCAAAGGAATAAACATTACACTATGGACCTTATGCAAAAACGGACTCATAACCAATACAGATTGATAAAAGATGTAACCTGAAGGCAAAAACACCCGATAATTTTCTAATTATCTAAGGTTTACTAACCAGATATACCACTTAGACCTATTGTGACAATCTCGGAACTGTGTCACATAAACGTACAAAAGAATTTGAACAAAGCTAAAATAACTTACCAGTGGATCCCAACACTTATTCCAATGATGATGATGAGATTACTTACAGTGTGGAAACAGGCCCTTCGGCCCAACAACTTCACACTGACCTTCCAAAGTGTAACCCACCAGACCCATTTCCCTACAATTCCCCCTTCACCTAACACTACGGGCAATTCACCTAACCGACACATCTTTGGATTGTGGGAGGAATCAAGAGCACCCACAGGAAACCCTCACAAACATGGGGAGCATGTGCAAACTCCACACAGACAGTGGCTGGAGGCAGGAATTGAACCTGGGTTTCGAGTGCTGTGCGGCAGCAGTGCTAACCACTGTGCCACTCTGCTGCCCTATTATCAAAGGAATTCCAAAACAGCAAAAGAAACTTAAACATAGATAAAGACAAAGCAATGCTCTCATTCGATGTTGCGGAACTCGTTACCTGAATGGACAAAACCTGAGCCAAAATGACAATACCTAACCTCCAGTAAAAAAACAGACCAGCTTGAGAAAGCCATTTCGGCCCCAGGAAAATGTCTGCCACAGTTCATTCCATCGGTGCCTCTCATCATCTTGTACACCTCCATGAAATCACTTCTTATCGTCCTTCGCTCCAATGAGAAAATCCCTAGCTCCCTCAAACTTTCTTCATTAGACATGCCCTCCAATCCAGACAGCATCCTGCTAAATCTCCTTTGCACCATCTCTAAAGCTCCCACATCCTTCCTCTAATGAGGTGACCAGAAGTGAACACAATATTCCAAGTGTGCTGTAACCAGGGCTTGATTGAGCTGCAGCATAACCTTGCAGCTCTTATATCCCCTGCTAATGACAGCCAAACAGCATAACGCCTTCTTAACAAACCTATCAGCCTGGGTGACAACTAAGAGTGATCTATGGACATGTCCCCAAGATCTCCCTGTTCTTTCATTACTTTTGCTGTAGTCATGTGGAGGGATAGGAGCACACTGTATGGGAAAATGTTCAGTTTGGGAGGGGAAATGACAATGCTACTAGGCAGGAACGGGAGGGGGCCTAAAGTGGGAACAGATGTACTCGAGGGAAATGCGGGATGGATATGTGGAGGTGGTATAGGGAGCATTTGCTGATGGTGTTGGATAGGTTTGTCCCACTGAGGCAAGGAAGGGAATGAGAGGGAGAAGGAACCTTAGGTGTCAAGGGATGTGGAACACCTAGTAAAGATGAAGAAGAGTGAGTAAACAAGGATTAGACAGGGAAGAAGAAGGTTACTAGGTAACCAGAAAAACACTGAAGAATGGACTTAGGAGAAATACAAGGGGGCCTGAATAAGCGGAAGCAGGTAAACTGAAGGAAAATTCTAGTGGAATGTAACATTAAGTCAGGGAGATGGACAGCAGGGAAACAGACCCTTCTGTCCAACTTGTCCATGCCGACCAGATATCCCAACGCAATCCAATTCCACTTGCCAGCACTTAGTCCATATCCCACTGAATCTTTCCTTTCATATACCCATTCAAATATCTTTAAATGCTGTAATTGTACCAGCCTCCACCACTTTCTCTGGCAGACCATTCCATTTACGTATCACCCTCTGCATGAAAACCTTGCCCCTCAGCTCCCTTTTATCTCTTGCCCCTCTCATCCTAAACCTATGCCCTCTAGTTCTGGATTCTCGCACCCCGGAGAAAAGACTTTGTCTATTTACCCTATCCATGCATCGCATGATTTTACAAACTTCCATAAGGTCACCCCTCAGCCTCTGACACGCCAGGGGAAACAACCACAGTCTATTCAGCCTCTCCCTATTGCTCACATCCTCCAACCCTGGTAATATGCTTGTAAATGCTTTCTGAACCCTTTCACATTTCACAATATCCCACTGAAAGGAGGGAGACCAGAACTGCAGTCTATCTTCCAAAGGTGGCCTAACCAATGTCCTGTACATCTGCAACATGTCCTCCCAACTCCTATACTCAATATTCTGACCAATAAAAGAAAGCATACCAAATGCCTTCTTCACAATCCTATCTCCCTGCGATTCTACTTTCAAGGAGCAATGGACCTGCACTCCAAGGTCTCTTTGTTCAGCAACACTCACTCGGACCTTACCATTAAAAGTGTGTGGAACACTTTTGTGAGGACCAAGAGGATGGCCAGAGTGAGGGTAGGGCTGATCAGGGATACTGTAAGGATCTTGTAACTGGAGTCCGAAGATTATTGGAGGTCCTTAATAAATACGATCATTCAGTATTCACTAATGAGAGGGACATTGATGTTTGTAAAAACTGCGTGGAACAGGCTAGTAAGCTCAAACAGGTTCATGTGAAGAAGGTAGATGCGCTGAAAACTTTGAAAAATATAAGGATAGATAACTCCCCTGAGCCAGATGGGATCTACCCAAGTGGACTACAGGAAGTGTGGGAAGATTTTGCTGCATCTTTGCATTCTCACTGTCCACTTGAGTAATGCCAGATGAAAGGAGGGCGTACATGTTATGTCCTGGTTCAAGATGGGGGATTAGGGATAATCCTGGGAATTACCGACCAGTCAGTCTTTCGTCTGTGAAGTGCAAACTATTGGAGAGGATTCTGAGTCAGAATTTATGATTACTTGGAAAACCATAATTTGATTAGAGATAGTCAGCATGGCTTTGCCAGGGGCAGGTCATGCACCACCAATCTTATTGAATTCTTTGAGGATGTAACAAAATGCATTAATAAAAGCACAGCAGTGAATGTGGTGTACATGGATTTTAGCAAGATGTGTGAGAAAGTTCCTCATGGTAGGCTCATTCAGAAAGTATGTAGGCATGGGATACAGGGTAATCTGGCTATCTGGACTCAGAATTGGCTGGTGCATAGAATACAGAGGGTGGTATTAGGTGGGAAGTATTCAGAAGGAGCTCGGTGACCAGTAGTGTTTTATTGGGATCTGTTCTGGGACCTCTGCTCTTTGTTATTGTTACAAATGACTTGAATGAGGAAGTGAAAGGGAGTGTTGTTAAGTTTGCCGATGATGCAAAGGTTGGTAGAGTGGTGATTAGTGTGGAGGGCTGCTGTAGATTGCAACGGGACATTGACTGGATGCAGAAATTAGCTGGTCAGTAGCGGATGAGTCACTTCACACTTTTGCACGTTGAATTATGTTTTGGAAACTCGAATTTGAATACAGAATACAAGGTTAAATGCAGTATTCTTGGCAGTGCCTGTTCGTTTATCTTTTCTTGCAGATGCTGGTGTTAGACGGGGATGGACCAAGTTAAAAATCGCAAAATAACTGATTATAGACAAACAGGTTTATTTAGAAGCACTAGCTTTCGGAGCGCTGCTCCTTTGTGTTTGGGTGTGTGTGTGATTGGTCGAGTGGGTGTGTGATTGTGATGGAGTATACGCGTGTGCGGGTGTGTATGCCTGGTTGTAAGCATGAGAGGTGTATGTGTGTCTGAGAGACAGCGTTTGTATGAGAGAGTCTGTGTGAGTGTGCGTGTATGTGTGCATGTGTGAGAGAGTGTACAGTGTAGTGGGTCACTTATAGTGTGACATGAATCCAAGGTCCCAGTTTAGCCTATCCTCATGATAACCGACCTTGGCTATCTGCCTCTCTGCATTGCTGCATATCCCGGAGTCCACCTTGGAGGATGGTCACCCGAAGTTCTGAGACCAATGTCCCTGAACGTTGAAGTGCTCTCTGACTGGAGGAAACATTCCTGTCTGGCGATTGTTGTCGGTGTCCATTTAGCCATTGTCCTGGCATCTGCTTGGTCTTGCTAATGTACCATGTACGTCAAACGCATGTGCCCACTCTACAAAGCACACATGCAACCACAAAGGAGCAGTGCTCGAAAGCTAGTGCTTCCAAATAAACCTGGTGGATTATAAAGTGGTGTTATTTGATCTTTAACTTTTACTTTGTTAGTAAGCGTACAATTTTTCTGAACGCATGCTGTGTGTCTTCAGTTAGTTTATTGGATCTGACTGTATATTCTGGTGCAAATTGGAAGGCTCCATGTGGTTGTCATTGTTGTTGCTCAACTAGTACAGTTTTTTGTCTCCATCTGTGAACTCTCTGCTGGTTGGTGGTTAGGTAACATTTGTGCTGTCAGTTTTCCTGTTATAGAGTCATACAGTCATCGAAATGTACAGCAG